>NC_054745.1:28574931-28881924 GCF_018143015.1 Lytechinus variegatus | reverse complement strand
CCCTCATTCTTCTCAAAAATCTAATGCACTGGACTTTCAAAGATATATTATACGTTAGGAAAAATGCCCGAGCAAGAACGTCCAATATAACCGAAGAACAAAGGCAACAAATAAGAGAGTGGAACAGTGCCGATGTTTCTCTTTACAGTCATTTCAATAGGACGTTATGGAAAAAGATAGAGGAGGGAGGAGCTAATTTTAATAAAGATTTACGGACGTTCAGGAGAATGATGCGGGACTACGCTACGGGCTGCGGTATAGAGAACAAGGAAGCCGCGCGGAAGGGACAGAAAATGTTGCGCGTCGCCCACGTGACCAAGAACAACTCGCTTTTCTGCAAACGACTGGTGAGCGAAAACTACGAGATTTCGACATTGATCATGAAAAGGCAAAGATTGGGAGCCCTATGCGATGTAAAGAGGAACAAGGTTTTATAAACATGCGTTGAGGATATCCGGTTTTTTGAAGGGTGAGGATATTACAATCTAAAACAAAAGAAATTATTGGAAAAAAAGCAGGCATTTTGTTTAAATGTCAAAATTAAATGACCTTCAAAATATAAAGGATATTTTTTACGTGGACTCTCTTTTAAAAAGCGCTTGAACATTCCGTTTCATGATGTTGTACATTCAGTGCAATGATTGCGCCCCCTTCGGCCATGTTAAGATAATTTTAGAAACCGAAGAATCTAAATGACTTGTTAATGGTTCAGCTGAATGCAATTGTTATTTTAGCAATTTGAATATTTTCTAATCAAATCATTTAGTTTATGGCAAATTTGACTTAGACAAAGTCTGACTATGAATAAAATATTCTTATCAAATGACTTTACGTGTCAGTCCAGTCAATCGACAAATATTCTTTAGTCATTTTAATTAGCCTGTTTTCGGAGAAAAGATATAAACAGAAGGGATTGGGGTAAGTTAACACCCCGGATTCCCGGTTCCCATATCCCTTCAGAGTATATTCCAATGTGTTGCTCTCTGCATTCAATAATGAGTTTGCTACAATTTTAATTGTGGATTATAATTGAAATAAGAATATCAAACACATTGGGAATAGGGCTATATGCTCATAGTCTCAACCCGTCTTTATTTTCTCTTTAATAAAACATTACATTAAGTTAAGTATAATAAGACAATGAAAAGGGAGCTGCATGGCTTGGATGTTATGAACTATTTGGAGGGGGAAGCGTAGTCTCCTATGCAGACTCTGAATGGCTCGTGAAGTGGGATCTGCTACTGGTTTGAAAGGGCGAGCGACCCAGTCTGCTATACAGACTCGTTGAATCAGCTAAGGTACACACACTGCAGATTTGGGTCTACATTTGTAGACTAGGGGAAGCGAGTGAGGTGAATGTTTTGAAACTGTTGATTTCGCAATGAATTCGTCTTGTATCAAGATGTCAAACATGGCTAAGGCAAGTCAATTTAAAGTTTGATGAAGAAAAAATATACAATAGTTTAACGAAAATGCCAATGATGGGAAAAATGGGACAACGGTCGACCACCGCTATACCTGCCAGGCTTGTGACATCACAGTGAATGTTCCATAAAGCCGTTTGCTTTAATTTTCGTACGTATGACTGGTGACCCTGTCTTTTGGGTAGTGATGTATCTCGTTGGGGCTGTCTTAGGACCGAAGAACATATCCCAGTCGTGTGTAAAGTCATGCGTAACTTAAAGGGATGCTCCGGGCTGGAAATAATATGATTTTAACCGATAAAAAAATCAGACAAACAAAACAGTGAAAATGTGAAAATCTGACAACGAATAGCATTTTAAAGATTTTCATTATTCCGCTGAAATAGTTCCAGGCATGTCTTCATGAATATTAAATGAGCAGAGCAAATTGATGATGTCATATTCCAACTTGTTCTTTTGATTTTTATTATTTGAAATAGGTTTATTCATTTTTTTCTACCAAGATCAGAAAAATTTTGGAGTGACAACTGATTTAGTGCATTGCATATTCATTGCTGCAACTAATTTCGTTATAGAGGAGATACATTATTCACACATGTATGAAAAAATTAAACAATTATGATTTCATGTAAAAACATAAAGGAAAGTGGGGATGTGACTGTTGTGCCATCATCAGCCCATCTAATGAGTATTATTCAAATGCAATAACTTCGCTATTTGTTATCAGATTTTGATGAAATTTTCAGGATTTTGCTTTGTGAATTTTACTCTATATATTTATTTAGATATAAATATTTTCAGCCTAGACCATCCCTTTAAGAGTGACTTTCACTTGTTGAGTGAATTACACATTTTATGTAGTAAAATTTGTAACCCTACCATTCGAGAAAAGCGCCCTCTAAACTCTCGAAAGGGCGGTCCAGTTTAACCGACCCTCTGCGAGTTTGGCTCATAAAATCAGAAAACGTCGGTATGTTGGTCCCGACCCGAACATTTTCATATTTGACAAAGCGTCGGGTATGGACCGGACCCGACCTTAAGTTAATTAGCCGGCCTTTTTTCTCGAACTCGTGTTACACGATCAGTGCCCGACTGAACGCGGGAACACGATGTGACGGCACAAGTCCTCTCACCGTATACACCACCATAAGTCAATGACCTTATAGTAAACTATATCTTGTCGAAAATGTATAGGCCTGTGCATTTTAATGATTATTGTGGCACTCACTTAAAATATTGGGCAACATTGTGTTGGGTAATGTATGTTGGTAAAAAAATATACATATATATTCTGGGCAATCATGATCAAATTTAGCAAATCTATTACTCAATTATTAGTTTTTATTAACCAACTTGGGCAGATTTTAACCAATAGTTGTGAGGACAGTATGTTTTCCATGGTTGGTTAGAAGTTGGGCATTTTTTGGCCCAACTATTTTAAGAGTGTATATAGGTTTATATTATCTATCTCATATTGAGATTTTTCATAAAAGCTTGAATAAACAAAAGACCAGTCTCGGAATGTTTTTTTTTCTGATTAGTTACTAATAACAGTCCATTAAGCTGAAGGGATTAAGTAGCTGATGAAGTTTGCAATAATCTGAGCTGATATAGGGCCATATGTATGTGGTGAGGATGATGTTGTTACTGTTGGTGGCGGTGGTAGTAGAGGGGACTTTGGAAAATGAATCTAATATTTATTCTGATGATAGTAATTTTGTTAATGATGATGATTATGATTCTGGCGTTAGGATGGTCATGATGGTGATTTTCATGACGAAGAAGGGGGGGGGGGGGATGGTGATGCTGCTGATGATGACGAGGATGATGGGGATGGTGATGAGGATGATGGGGCTGATGATGCCGTAGTGGTGGTAGTAGAGGGGACTTTTGGAAATTAATCTGGTATTTAGCCAATTTACTGATGATAGTGATTTTGATGTGATGATGATGATGAATATGATCCTGGCGTTAATGATCGATGGTCATAATAGTGATTTTTATGACGAAGAGGAGGGTGGTAATGATGATAATGATGATGATAAGGATGAGGAGAATAATGATGATGAGGAGGAAAATGATGATGGTAGTGATGATTATGGTGATGAGGATGATGATGGTGGTGGTGGTGAGGGTGATGGTGATGGTGATATTGATGGTGATGATGATGAAGATGATGATGAGGATGATGATGGTGATGATAATGAGAATGATGATGATGCCTGATCTATATGATGATAATGATGATAATCATAAGTTTTCTAAAATAACCGTCTTGTCCGGCAAACAACATGTATGGATATATCCAGTGTGGATTATTTAAATTGTTTTCTCCCTCATTTTTTTTTTTTGGGGGGGGTGGGCTGGCGTTTGCTCACTCCCTCATTTTCTACGCCAATATTCCAGGCTACCATCTCCCCTCCCCCCCCCCCCCTCGGTGTTCCATTTATAAATCTCCAATGCTTAACGCGTACTTTGCAAAGAAAAGAGCACATGCCACACCCATCAACTGGCCACGCCCACACAGACAATTCTGGAGTACGAGTTCATTATAGCCTGCCTACACATGCAAATGTGATGTATGCATGGACGTGGATATGCTGCACTGGGTGATCGGGGGCCCGTTGCAGAAAGAGTTGCAATCGATCGCAACTCTAAAAATCACGCGTAACTTGATTTTCAACCAATCAACAGCGCGCATTTGGGACTTACGATTGATTTTTTGACTTGCGTTTAAACGCAACTCTTTCTGCAACGGACCCCGGGTTGTTTTACGAAATTACGGGACGGTGCCCGACCTGTACCTGTGCTGTGGCTGTGCCTGGTGAATTCGAAAATGAAGAGGACCAAACTACATAGGGTGAGAAAGTTACCGTCCGTTTGACTCCGTTACAGTCCGCTTTTTGTTAGTTTGCTCATTTAGAATAAGGGGCTAGAGAATTATTTTTATTTATTTAATATTAGTTAGGGACCTAGTCCTAGATCACGTTTGATATCTTTTTGGTAACGCAGAGATGCCAAGTTCAAAGACCAGCTATGTGCGAGATTTTTCTGTGAATCTGAGTGGGATCACAGACATTGTGTACAATGTATATGGGGATAGGCTGTGATAGTTGCGTGAGACAGAGATTTGAGGGCATGAATAAGAGTCCAAAATGCTTGAGTCTCACGCATAATGCGTGAGACTTGGTAGCTCTGGTAACGTTGGTTAGAACGTCTAACGTCACTCAGAGTCACAGTGATAATATTACTAGTAGTATTAGGCCTATACTAGGCTGATCTAAGGCATGTAGGGCCCCTGTTAAAAGTTAGATCTAGGACCTAGTAGTAGTAGTAGTAGTAACAGTAGGCCCTAAAGCGACGCCGTCAGTGACAATGCCATGGCACTGCACATGAATAGAGGGAACGTTATTCTAACCTTAAGCCTAGATTCTAGTTATAAATCTAACCGTTACTTAGGTCTAGTCTAGTTCTACTTCTAAGTTCTAACTTAGATCTAATTGTAACTTAGATCGACCAGAGTTAGATCTGGATGTAGATCTACATCTAGACTCTGCTAGATCTAGACTAAGTTTATATCAAGATTGGACTAGTTCCCACCTCCATGACGCAATTTAAGCTAGATATAATGTTAGAAGTCTAGGCCTACCTTTTGAGAGATCAAACGTTAGATCTAACCTAGGCCTAGTCCTATCGTTAGACGACTTCTACAAGTCCTCGCCTGCCCCGGTGACGATGTAGACCTATAGTATACTAACACTACTGTTAGGCCTAGATTTCTAACGTTAGATCTTAATATTAGAAGACTAACTTTAACCTCTCTAGGCCCTAGCCTAGATCTAAATAAATTATAGGCCCCCTAAGATTTAAGTTTTAACAGGTCTATACTAGACTGTAGGGTCTAGATGTAGATCTACCGTTAGTAGACTAGATCTGGATCTAATGTTAGTGTAGGCCTACTGTAGATAGTACTAGGCCTAGATTTAGTAGTACTAGTCACTACTAGTACTAGTGTGGAAAAAGCGGGTCTAGATCTAGGCCTAAGACAGAGTAGATCTAGCCTACATCTAACTTAACCTAGATCTAGTAATAGATCTAGGCTTAACTAGTTTTTCTAACCTACTGCTACTAGCTGGCGGCTGCCTAAACACGATATATCGTCCCAATGCAAGTCCTAGGCATAGCATAGACCTAGAACTAGTCTAGAAGCAGCTAGGGCCTAGGCAGCCGAACTAGTACTAGTAGTACACATAGAGAGGCCTGGATCATCGCTAGGCCACAGCCCCAACGTTTCTTAGACCCAAATCGAAATCCGAACCAGAGATAGATCTAGGCCTAAGCTGGATAATTAACATTCTTGGTACTCAATGGTAGCGTCTAGATATAGGCCTAGAATCTAAATGCAATGTCCACATTTTTACATCTTACTGTGGTGTCAAATGATACAAACCACACTGAGCATATAATTATATTCTAGTGTAGTAAGTTAGGTTCTAACTTTAGATGTACATTATGAAGTTTAGATCTAGATTTCCTCGATATAGGCCTAACTATTAGGCTAGAAATTCTAGTCAAAAATCACCCATTTTTATATCAAAGATTTTTAGCCTTACATTCTAGGAAACTGAGGTCTTGGAGACTTGTTAAAACTGGATGAATAATTATTGACCACCCCCCTTTTGACATTCGACTTCGTAGTTTTCTTCTAATTTACACCCATTCAAATAAAGGCGCCACTGGGCTAACTCTCGGCAGACTTTAAATATGGATTGACATGTCCAGTTTCGCGAATACAGTGTACTATAAGATCTAGATCTACAAAGAAGTAGATAATCATCAGTGTCTAGTTAATATTGTCAATGAAAATTCCCATACATGTATATTGTAGCAAAGATGCTACAAGGGAAAGATAAGTTTGGACAGACCGCGTAATGAAACGCTCGGGAAGAGCGCCCTACAGCGTTGAGTAAGTAACGACCTTTTTTACTTTTGCATATCGCGAGAAGATGGTTGTGTACAAAACATATATGAGAGAAATGGTGAAGGTTTGAAGGAATAAACGATTTCTACATTAAAAAAAAAAAACATTTTCCCCCTTAATTTAAGATGAATGTATTTCGGAGGTCGCAGTGGCGTACCTACGGGGGGGGGAGGCCTGGGGGGCACGTGCCCCCCCCCCCAGAAAAAAATTCGCAGAGCAAACAGAAAAAAGGGAGAAAGAAGAAAGAAAAAGGAAAAGAAGAAGAAAGACAGAAGAAAAAAGAAAAGGAAAATAAGAGGAGGAAGACGAGTGAATGAAATAATGTGAGGGGAAGACTTGTAATTTAAAAAAAATCTTTTCATGTTACTATATCAAATTTTTGCTGGCGCTTCGCGCCATAATTGCCTGTTCAATGGGATTCATATCTTGCTCAATAGGCTGATGTGGAGCAAGTTTTGAAGTCAATATGCAAAACATATTTTAGCTCGGACATCGAGCTTTCATTATTTTTTTTTTCATTTACAAATTTAAGTGCTCTGTAAAATTTCCGTTTTATGGTCTACATATTGATCAGCATTTTAAGCTCACGATGCGTGGTCACATTGTTTGATTTGCCAAGTTCATATTGTCTACGTTTATTCAATAATGTTCCATTAAACAAATGTATTCAGAATGCCCAGATTTTAGGTCTAAATATAAAACATGCGCGATAGCCTGCATGTTCTTTATTGAAAATGTGCTTAAATTATCCAGTTTTACATCAGAAAATCAATAATTGTCTGCTCACGCTTCACGATAGCATTATTAAAGGTCAAGTCCACCTCAGAAAAATGTTGATTTGAATCAATAGAGAAAATCAGGCAAGCACAATGCTGAAAATTTCATCAAAATCGGATGTAAAATAAGAAAGTTATGACTTTTCAAAGTTTCGCTTATTTTCAACAAAATAGTTATGAACGAGTCAGTTACATCCAAATGGAGAGTCGATGATGTCACTCACTCACTATTTCTTTTGTTTTTTATTGTTTGAATTATACAATATTTCAATTTTTACAAATTTGACGATAAGGACCTCCTTGCCTGAAGCACAAAATGTTAAAATAATGGAATTTCACGTGTTCAGGGAGGAATGAAACTTCATTTCACATGACAATGACGAGAAAATCAAAATATTTCATATAATAAAATACAAAAGAAATAGTGAGTGAGTGATGTCATCAACTCTCTCATTTGGATGTAACTGGCTCGTTCATATAACTATTTTGTTGAAAATAAGCGAAACTTTAAAATGGCTATATCTTTCTTATTTTACATCCGATTTTGATGAAATTTTCAGTGTTATGCTTGTTGAATTTTTCTCTTTTTATTCAAATCAAGTTTTTGTTGGGGTGGACTTTTCCTTTAATGATACCCAATTGACTATATCCTATTTATGACTTACAAAATATGAATAGAGTGTCCCGCTTTTAGGTCTAAAATCTCAATTTTCTTCCTCTTGCGCTTCGCGCTCGCATCAATTGTTTAGTTACATACCTATCCCATTAATTAATACAAAAAATGCTTAGAATTAACCTTTTTTTAGGTCGAAATGTCAAAAAAATTGCTCGCGCTTCGCGCCCGCATTATTGAAATATATACCGTCTTAGTGGGTAACTGTAAGCAGTCCTTAACAGGTCCCTTTTCCATAATGCTATCTAACAGTTGATAAAAATTTCTGTTCGCGCTTGGGGTACATACGAATCTTGTTCAGGATCACACATAACATTGCCCAGAAAATTAAATTTTCAGGAAAAATACATTAAAGTAAAAATAAAAAAATCGCTCGCGCTTCGCGCTCGCACTTTTTGTAAGGCTCATGAGATTATTTTATGTTTATGTTGTTTTATAAGAATAAAACTAAGAAGTGACTGATATAGGTGAAGATAATTTCGGGCCCCGTCCCCTATTGGCGAAAGTATTCGACCTTGTGGACACATACACACACACCGGAAAAATGGCCGGTGCCCCCCCCCCCCTGAGAAAGCAAGGACCCCCCAGTGCCCCCCGGGAAAAAAATCCTAGCTACGCCACTGGGAGGCCGCCTGCATAGCAGAGCGAGACTATAGGCGCCGCTTTTCCGACGGCTACGGCGGCGGCGACGGCGTCAACATCAAATCTTAACCTAAGGTTAAGTTTTTTAAATGACATCATAACTTAAAAAGTATATAGACCTAGTTCGTGAAACTGAGACATAAGATTATTCAGGTATTACTAAACATTCTGCCTGAGTTTCTAGCACATAACAAATGTCAAAGGTCACTTAGGGTCAATGAACTGAGACTATGTTGGGAGAATTATTTTCAAAATCTCAACCGAAGGTTAAGTTTTTGAAATGACATCATAACTTAGAAAGTATATAAACCTAGTTCATGAAACTTGGCCATAAGGTGAACCAAGTATTACTAAAGATCCTGCCTGAGTTTCATGTCACATGACCAAGGTCAAAGGTCATTTAGGGTCAATGAACTTAGACCATGTTGGGGGAATCAACATCAAAATCTTAACCTAAGGTTAAGTTTTTGAAATGTCATCATAAATTAGAAAATATATGGACCTAGTTCATGAAACTTGGACATAAGAGTAATAAAGTATCGTTAAACATCCTGTGCGTATTTCAGGTCACATGAACAAGGTCAAAGGTCAATGAGCTTTGGCCATAATGGGGGTATCTGTTGAATTACCATCATAAATTTGAAAGTTTATGGATCTGACTCATGAAACTTGGACATAAGAGTAATCAAGTATCACTGAACATCCTGTGCGAGTTTTAGGCCACATGTTCAAGGTCAAAGGTCATGTAAGGTAATTGAACTTTGGCCATGTTGGGGTATTTGTTGAGTTACCATCATATCTCTGTAAGTGTATTGGTCTAGTTCATAAAACGTGTACATAAGTGTAACCAAGTATCACTGAACATCTTGTGCGAGTTGTAGTAGTTTTAAAAGTCAGCACTGCTGCTATATTGAATCGTGTGATGCAGGTGAGACGCCAGAGGCATTCCACTTGTTGATGAATAAATCTCATTGTTTTCATCAATTATTTATTGATTATCCATCATCCTTATAATTTCTTAACGCTAATTTTTAAATGTGTTTAGTAGTTGACCTGTTTTTATTCAATCTCTAATCATGCAGTTTTGTCAACCGTTATAAATAATTTCCCTTAAAAAAAACAGTTGCATTTACAGCACATAAATAATTGGTAGTTTATGTCAGGTAAACACATACAATCTGTAGATCTACATTGTAATTAATTTTGTCTCGCCTGCAATGCAGAAGCGGGATATTAATATAGTCGCCGCTTTTCCGGCGTTGTCATCGACATCAATTTTCACCTTGGACATACTGGTAATCAAGTATCTCACTGATCATCTTTCAAGAATTTCAGGTCACGTGACAAAGGTTGAATGTCATTTAGCGTCAATTGACTTTGACCATGTTGTGGTAGAACATCAAAACTTATCATAGGTTATGATTGTCAAAAAAAGATAACCTTTCTTTAAATATTCCTGTTCGTTTGCATATGACGCATATCAAGTATCAAGTTTTTTATCCCTCTGCTATTACATTCTTGCATTTACTTTACTTTAGGGAATGGGGAATACTTCGAAGAGACAAAGTGACTGTTGATAAGCTGTACTTTTTCTGATGTAAACAAATAATGTGTATGCAGCTTTTTTCTTTTCTTATTTTTTTATTCTGTTATATTTTAAATTACTTGAATTAATTATATGTGATTTGTTATCCAAAATTATGAAAACACAATAAAAACTTTTTTTAAGTATCAAGTTTACTAGGCCAAGGTCAAAGATCCTTGGGGTCAATAAACTGGTAATAACCTACAAGGGTTTTGCGAATGGTTTGATTTTGAATACATTAGCAAGATATCTGAGAAATTATGAAACCTTATTCTACTGAACTTGAAGATCACGGTTATCAGGTGTTACATCAGTTACATGAATAGGTCTATAGCTCCGGGCTTTGGGGTAAAGTGCAAAGGTCATTTTGGTTCAATTAATTTTGACTGATTAATTTTCTTTATTTTTCAAGCTTTTTTCCATTATCCATGTTATCTGTATTATTGGGATTACAATCTAAAAATGTCTCCCTTTCTGTATTCCCCATCTCATTTCAGAATTATCTGATATTAGCCAGTGCGTCATGTGCGTGTATCCTTGTGCTCTTGGTCTTAACACTACAATGGATGCACCAGTCTCCTTCGTTCAGTGTCACACTGATGACATCATACAGATCAAGGGAAAGTCCCGCTCTGCCAATGACGTCACCATGGAAGCAGTCAAACGGCGGAAGTCTTCTCGAAGATGGCAAACGTTCAAGGTTGAACGAATCATGGACGCAAGCCTGTAAACCTCTGACAAATCTCGCCTTCGTGAAAACTCACAAGACCGGTAGCACCACACTAGCTACGATAATAAATCGCTTCGGATTCACCCGGAAGTTATCGTTTATGTATAACCGGAAGCACTCGCATGGTCATTTCACGGTGCAGAAGTTAGAAGTGGAAAGATTGTTGCCTCCAATGTGTGTCAGGGAGGGTGATTACGGGAACTACCGAAATTATAATTTGATGACGGCACACTTCAGGATGTTGCCAAATTTAGTTCAGGTGAGGTTTATTTTAAGTTCAAAGTAAATCCCTCCATGTTTGTAAGCATTGTCGCGGTCAAGGTTATTTTTGCGAATTGCGTGAACAAATAGGGTTAAGCAGGCGATTAAATTTAGGGATAACCAATAGTCTTTGGGAAACTATAGTAGCCTCTGATTAATTTATGGTCTCTTATTTTGATAAATTTTAGCTTTATGATAATAAGACCTAGGTCCCTTTCCATAAGGACCTGTCGTAATAACAAGTGATCAATTTCTTTAACAAGTTTACAATTAGCCAATCAAATTGACCGATTTCAGTCGCTTTGAACTATCATTGTGACGTTTTTATAAAACGGGCCCCTGAATATATGTTCTATTTCGATTTGTTTTATATAGTTGATGAAGTTGATGGCTCCGAATTTCAAGATGATCACCATCATCCGAAAACCACGGTCTCAGTTTGAATCCGCCTTCTCTCACTTCAACGCTGGGGGCAGCATGGGACTCCGTCCTCTCGATAGAAACACCACGCTTACTGAAGATTTGACGCGCTTCCTAACAAATCCCGCATTCTATTGGAGTCGCGCATCGTGGTTTGCGCGCTGGTATACGCGAAACGGACAACTTTATGATCTGACGGATACAGACAACTTCGGGAATACCGAGGAAGTGAGTCGGATGATAAGACATCTCGATAGAATCATCGATTTAGTGCTGATCGCCGAATACTTTGACGAATCGCTGGTTATTTTCCGGAGATTAATGTGTTGGGACTTCAAAGACATCGTATACATAACGCAGAACGCGCGTGAGGAAAAATTCCGATCCGAGTTGACGGTAGAGCAGGAAGCGCGTCTGCGCAGTTGGAACTTGGCAGACTCGATCCTGTACGATTACTTCAACCAGTCGCTCTGGGTTAAGATTGCTCGCTATGGTCCGGGGTTCCAGCGGGATCTTGCCCATTTTCGCAGGCTTCTTAAAGAATATCAACGAACTTGCACTAACGGAACTATAGTTCGTTCAAGAGGGAATCGCGTAAAGTTGGTAGCAGCGAATAATTCAACATTTTGTGAACAGGTTGTAGATGATAACTATCAAACAGAAAAACTGATAATTGAGAGACAAAATGGAGTAGGTTCGTGTTGACCAAAATCTGGCAAAAAAATGTCAAAGTACTCATGTTTAAGTGAATAACTGTGAATGATAATAAATGGAGGAGGCAACTCGTAAATTTTCCTATCGGAAACTAGCACTGGCAAAGAAAAGCAGATGGTTTATTTCATGAATCATCATCTCAACAACTTCAGTTCTCCGGAGTCCGACAACCACGTTATGATACTAAATACATTTTTTTTTACTTATTTATTTATCTCTCCGGAAAGGGATATTCCAGGCTGAAAATAATATCATTAGAATGAAAAAGAGTAAAAAAAAAATGAACGAGTAGAACGCTGAAAATTTGATTAATATAATCAATATCTAATAAAAAATTAACGGAGATATTTAATTGTTCTAAAATCTTTTGTGAAAAACAGCTACCTGCATTATGTCGATTTGCAAAATTTCCGATGATGTTCTCATGTCCCCACTAATTCTTGATATAATTACATTAATGATAATACATTTTATATTTTCATACATTTTTGTTATGTTTGTTTGTAGTAAGCTAGGTAAGAAGAGGCAATTATTGTTATCTCACACACTAAATCCGTATTCAATATATTTTTCGTTTATGGTAGACAACAAATAAATAAATATGATTTAAAAAAAATAAAAAAAATAAGTGGAGACATGACGTCATCGGCTTGCTTGTTATAACTTCATTGAGACATGACTATATGGAGCTGTTTCAACGAACCAACGGAAAACTTTGAATTGTCATCAATTTCTTATTCTCTTTAGTTTCGTGATGAACACTTTTAGCGTAAACAAAGTTGTATAAAACAGCCAAGTTTGTCATCTTTAGCAAAGATACTACGAGGAAAAAATCAGACGCTT
The DNA here is from genome assembly GCF_018143015.1 of Lytechinus variegatus. Lineage (NCBI taxonomy): Eukaryota > Metazoa > Echinodermata > Echinoidea > Temnopleuroida > Toxopneustidae > Lytechinus > Lytechinus variegatus. The sequence goes on along the minus strand of NC_054745.1, from coordinate 28,868,875 downwards.
CGGCGATTTTTTTTTAAACGCTCCCAAACGCCCTATGAATGCTCATGGGGGAAGGACACCCACTAGCGTTGGGTAAGCAAACCATCGCACATCGGCACGCAGCTGTGTATAAAACATATAGGGGGGGGGGGGGGGGGGACTGAGAGAGGGGACTTTGGAGAGGGCTCAAGAATGGTGCATGGGAATAATTCCACCTTTTGCATGTTTTGTTACCCAGCAACCTCTGGAATATATTCATCTTTAATCTAAGATAAAATAAATAAAATGTAAAAATCGTCTATTCCTTCAACCCTTTACCATTTCACGCATATGTTTTGTACACAACTATCTCTCGATACGCAAAGGTAAAAAAGGTCGTTACTTACTCAACACTGTGGGGCGCTCTTCACGAGCGTTTCATTACGCGGTGTATGTACTGTCCGATCTTCCCCTTGTTTTTTCAAATATACAATATTTTTTTTATGGTTTCTTGTCAATTCGAGGGTGCTGATTACGAATCTGAATGATGCCACTTGTGTAACCTTGAGCATTTTCCGCAAATTGGCAAAATCCAATATGGCCGCCAAAATATGCAAATTACCCATGAAAATCATAAAACTGCCAGCAGATTGGCTATAAAATGTATGTATGTAAATGTGTTGCAGGAGTGAAATGCTCTCTGAAAAAAAAGCAAATTTTGAAAAACATTTATTTTTCTTGATATTCAAAATGGCCACCATAGACCACTGTATTCGACATTATGTACAATATGAATGGGGAAAAATAATTTTCACAAAGGTGAGCACTAAATGCAAGTAATTGTGATTTTCTGTGAACTAATGGATGACAACTTGATTGCTAACAAAATGTTTCATTTGTTATGTCATGTATGTAATAAAAGTAACATTTTTGTCTCACCTGCATAGCAGAGTGAGACTATAGGCGCCGCTTTTCCGACGGCGGCGGCGGCGTCAACCTCAAATCTTAACCTGAGGTTAAGTTTTTGAAATGACATCATAACTTAGAAAGTATATGGACCTAGTTCATGAAACTCGGCCATAAGGTTAATCAAGTATTACTGAACATCCTATTAGAGTTCCATGTCACATGACCAAGGTCAAAGGTCATTTAGGGTCAATGAACTTAGACCATGTTGGAGGAATCAACATCAAAATCTTAACCTGAGGTTAAGTTTTTGAAATGTCATCATAACTTAGAAAATATATGGACCTAGTTCATGAAACTTGGACATAAGGTTAATCAAGTGTCACTGAACATCCTGCATGAGTTTCACGTCACATGACCAAGGTCAAAGGTCATTTAGGGTCAATGAACTTTGGCCGAATTGGGGGTATCTGTTGAATTCCCATCATAACTTTGAATATTTATGGATCTGATTCATGAAACTTGGACATAATAGTAATCAAGCATCACTGAACATTTTGTGCAAGTTTCAGGTCTCATGATTAAGGTCAAAGGTCATTTAGGGTCAATGAACTTTGGCCATGTTGGGGTTTTGTGTTGAATAACCATCATATCTCTGTAAGTTTATTGGTCTAGTTCATAAAAAGTGGACATAAGAGTAACCATGTATCACTGAACATCTTGTGCGAGTTAGAGTAGTTTTCAAAGTCAGCACTGCTGCTATATTGAACCGCGTGATGCAGGTGAGACGGCCAGAGGCATTCCACTTGTTATTCAAAAAGCCACCAAACGTCCTGTCAGTGTTATGGATAATATTAATGGGGACAAAAGAAAATCACAAGAGTGAGTACTAAAATGCAATTATTAAGTTAAGCGAGTGGACTACTGTTTAAAAAACATGTTTAATGAAACATGATATTGAAGATGCAGTTTATGTGATAAATGCTGTATTTTGAATTCAAAATGGCTGCCATTGGCCCCATTTACATTATGTACAATGCGAATGGAGAAACGAATTTTTACAAGAATAAGAACATGAAATGCATGTAATTGTGATATACGAGTAAAATATTGTCTGAAAACATGGTTTCTAGCTTAACATATCATTTCTTTTGTCATGCATGAGATAAATGGCCCCTATAGACCCTAACAGTATTATCTACAATGTGAATGGGGACATGTAATTTTTGTAAGAATTTGGATTTACTTGACTATGAAATCCATATAATCCTTCTGTATGAGTAAAATATTATTTGAAAGCATGATTTTTATGAAATATAGCATTTCTTCTACCATGTAAGTGATAAATACTGTATTTTGACATTCAAAATAGCCGCTACAAGCCCTAATTAAATTATTTTACATGCGTTTAGGAAAACTTATTTTCAGTGGGAATCATAAAATATGCATATAACTGTGATGTACGAGTAAAAATATTGTGTTAAATATGATTTCTAAATATCATTATTATTATTTGACGATACGGAAATTTCGCTCAATTGCGGATTAAGTTATCTCTAATGCAAAAAATCAATATTAAGAGTCAATGTGGGCTTTTACAGGAATTTCATTGCATTTTATTCATGAAAGTGTCGCATAAATGTTCTCAATGTATTATCCTTTAAACTGTGATTCACACATCCCCAACAGAATTTACAAATTATTTGGTATCATTTTAACAAGCAAGCATACATGTGCCATTTTACACAATGTTGGGTAAACTGTTTTTAGAGTGTAGAAAATGTCCGCATACATTTGTAATTCCGAAGCTTCGTTATTCCGAAGGTTCGTATTTCCGAAGGTTCGTAATTCCGAAGGCTCGTAATTCCGAAAACGAAATGAGGTTCGTTAATCCGAAAACGTAATGATTAACGAACCTTATTTCGTTTTCGGACCAACGAACTTTTGGAACATCGAACCTTATTTCGTTTTCGGATTATCGAACCTTCACAATAACGCCACAAATGTTCGGATTAACGAACCCTTTTACGTTTCCGGATTAACGAACATAGAGGTATAGGCATATTAACGTGTTTCGAAATTACGAACCTTCGGAATAGAGAACCTTCGGAATTGTCGACCGGAAAGAAGGGGGGCCCTGAAGCTTAAAAAAAGAATAGCGTGAGAAAACATTGAACATAACTTGCATGCCAACATCAGAAGAGAATTTAGGTTATATTTTCCATATCAATTGAGTATACTCTCATATTTTCCTCTCTATTTCATATCTGACTGTCTGCCTACAATTCGTTTAGGATATTCCTCATTGGAATGGTCGCAACCGTGGTTGCCGTAGCAATCCTGATGGACGTGGTCAAGCTAATCCGTCGTCCAACCGACATCAAATACAAGCGAGTCCCAACTGCCTCCATGGAAGGGACTTAGAAGCAATCAATGGCCAGAGTGGAATTCATATTCGGAGTGACGTCACGTGGATTAGCGCGCTTCTTGACACCCTTGTGCGCAAGGTCAAAGGTCAAGCATTAACATTTCAAAAGTTCCTTCAATGAAATAGGAAATGATCAAGACTGTCTACCGCTCCTTAACAAAAAAATAGAAAATATCGATTGAAAAAAATCCGCTGATGTCATTCTCCGTGTATACCACTCTGCCATCACAAACAAGCATGGAAATTCTCCTTTATTAATAATATGCTCTTTAAAAAGTTATATAGTAGCAAATATAATTTAACTATAACGTTGATTTTGATTTATTTAAGTACTTCTTCTTGTTAATTTACTGCTGGTGGAGGACTTAAAATTGTGTTTTTCATTCTTCTGTAATGCATACAAAAGTTTTGAAGACTAAAACTATTGTAAGAATTATTTGTAACACAGTCGTCCCATTTTATAGTCAGAAGTTTGCGTTCATGATTATCAAAACTATTTGATGCTCCTGAACAAAACAACAACGGGATATTATTTAAAAAAACTATAAACAAAACAAATAATACGCTCAAATCATTCCTTGATATACCAGTCCAATCTGGGATCAACCGAAAGTTTGACTATCCTTATTTACAATTTTCTCTTTAAATAGCCATAGAAGAGGAAATATAATTCAACATAAATGATAATTGTGATTTATTTAAGTATGTCTTCTTATTTTGATTCACAGCTGGTGGAGGGCTCTTTTTTTGTGGGGGGAGGGGGTTGTATTATGTTCTAATGTAAGTTTACGGACGACATGAGTATAGTAAAATCATTTTAAGAATTAATTAAAATAAAATCCTAACATTCTACAGAGTGAGTCAGAAAAAAAAATGTCTCATCTATTGATAAATCGATATGTCCTACCTTCTCCCTGTACATTCCGGTACCAATTTCATTTGGATCTTTGCGCGTATGACTGAGTCAATCTCAAGAGGGTGTATCTGAGTTGCGCCGGGTTGACGGCTGAAGAATTAAACAAAGTGTGAACAAATATTGTGTGCAGGCAGGAAGACACCTACCACACGCACATACACCCTTCCGCACATTCACAAACACACACGCACACACCCTCGTCTCCACATTCACACACATAACACATCACCTTCCCCCAACACGCATCGCCATCCACACACACACACAGACACAAACCCCCTTACACTTGTAAAGGGCTAAACATAAACCTTTTTCAACTCAGGCAACCCATTTTGAAGGTATAGGTACAACAATATGACAGTTGTCCATTATGATCAGCGACAAACTATACCAATGAGAAAAGGGAGATTTGGGAATATGTAAACAGTACTATGTAAAGGGTCTGTGAACTTGTGTGCGGAGTGGTTGGTGTATCGGAGGATGTGTGATGCATTGTTCACACAGAGCCGAGTTGGGTTTACGAGTTTGTGTGAGTTGTGGCGACTTGATTTTTTGGGCTACTCGCGGCAAGTTTTCATTCAACTCTTGATAACTCCGTTACTCGCAGCTACTCGGCACAGCTCTACAACTCTTGGCAGCTCGACGCAACTCGACTGATGTCGCAGTAATATTGCCGGTGGTCCTCCGAACCGTCGTATCCACAAACGACGGTTGAAAACCCATTTCAGAGAAAATCGACTTCATAGTTTACTTTAATTTTTGCAATTAGTTCTACGGCCTTACAACATATTCATTGCTAGAAAAATACATGGTTGGAAAGACCAAGAAAATTGCTTGACAATGGTATCCTTATTTTTACACAAAACCAAGGATTGTGGAAAATATTGCAAAAGAGCTCCGTGCTTGCAATTTCGGTTTTAGCGGTTTAGATTCACCCTTTACAAAAATGCCACGGGGAATACAACAACCCAGACCGCGATTTGAATGCGACGTTCAGTCAAAACGTCGTATCGCTCTTGACGTGCAAAATCATTTTGCAGTTGGCCGACACGACAGTTTGGTTGACCGCGCGCACTGAAATCGCGGTCAGTCAAAAAGTCGTATCGCTCTGCTGCAGTACATGTTCCCAATGGGATTTGCGCATTTTATCAAAAAAAATGTATGTCATCGCCGTAAAAATCCCCTCATATCTCTGAAACTAAAATAAATTGATGCCTTCATTTATGAATAGAATAGGACTTGTATATTCATTTTCTGCAAAAATCTCAAAATCGATTTTTATTTATTTTTTTTTTTGGGGGGGGAACAAAATTGATACGACGGTTCGGATGAACGCCGATGATATGTTACGTGTATGGGGTATGTGCATAATGGTGATAGATGGGACCAAACCCTAACAATATCTGTGATAAAAATGTATCCTCATGATGCTTTTTTTAAATAGGAGGACATTCTCAAAGTGTAAACTCTTGAGAGCTATGGTTGTTTCTGGTGGCTCAACGGGTCTGCAACGTGACAAACTGTGAGGGCGCTATGCTCGGGAGTAAGGTCACACTGATGCGGTACTATATTGACGAGCCAAAGTAAAGAACAATAGGGAGTATTCACAAAGGACGCTTTCAAGAACCTAGAATATATATTGTCAAATGCCCTTCACAACAACAACAAAAAAACATCAACAACCAAGAAGCCTTTGTCGAAATTTGGTGAATCAATTAATTAAAGCATCACTTTCTGGAAAAATGACAAACTTCCACCACGAAACAGCTCTTCCATGTCTCCCGGTTTAACCAATGTTCGACAAAGACCTAGCTGTTCATTGCCATTGACTCTATTCTTATATTCAATCTGCGTCGCATTTGCGAAAAAAAAAATCACTAGTTTCTCCAACATAAGCGAGGCCAGAGACAAAATGAATTTGGTATCTCCAAAATACTCTAGCAAAGGTGGCATGAATAACGCATGGAACCGAGATAGCATTAGGTGTAAAGTCTAACGTTAATTCCTGGCTGTCGCAATAGTGGGAGTTGATCTTGAACCTCGATCTAACCCTCATCCTTTGTAAGTCTTCGTGATTGGCAGAGGATGTCATGGAAAGGTAATACCATGGTCACATTTGCTCTACGGTGGCCGTACGGCGAGTCGAAAAAAGCCGTTTTATTCATTTATTTTCAAACCACCTATATTTAGCTGGCACAAAAATGTTAAAACGGCTGTTTTTGACTCGCCGTACGGCCGCCGTAGAACAAATGTGAGCATGGTATAACGCGCATTATCTGATTATGGGCACACATGAGTATTACAGCCCCATTCACTCACGTGTTTATATCATAGCTCATCAAAAAATCATTAAAAATCAATCCCTCGATAGATTTTCCTTTATTTCACTGACATTAGTCACATTTAATAGTACATTAAGACTTGATATGGTAATCAGGAACTTGCCCAGCTCAATCAAAAGTTAAATGGCCTGAAATAAGACCAACCATAATTTCGGCCAGTTCATTGCCAGAAAAACCAGAACTGCATTGTGGGTAATAATTAAAATGAAATACAAAAATGCAGTCTAGCCTCCCCGAACGCCTTAATTATGAAAGAGTATGAACATAGTATTATCTTTATCGTCCTTTCATATACAAACATTTGATCTATTTTTGATGAATTATTTTAATTAATAAAGTCATGTGATCTTTACTAACACCTGTCCGGCATGCTTTGCGCGCAGATGAATTACTCTCGTGTGCCCTATAAAGCAGCTTGCCTGTTTCCCTCGATCAAGAGGGCGAAAACACTTTACCTATACATTTTGACGTTTTCTACATGTTGATTGTCACCATCTGTTGGTAAGGGCGGTCATTTTTTTAAAATTTCATTCGGTTTTAGAGAAAGTGTGATATTGAATATCGCTTATGGATAGCGACTGGTTGTTGATTTGAACGGGAATAAGTTGCACAAAATAATTAAAGCCATTTTGATAAAGGTTTTCAGTTCAACTTCAAGACCTCAATCCATAATTTATTTAGGAATTTTACATCTCTCATCTAGCAAAGTTTACATCACATATATACGTACTACTTACATTGGCGGCGGAGCAGAGGATTATCTCTTGTGTTTCGGGGGGGAGGGGAACGCAACAATAGCCGCCCCCCCCCCCCCAACACAAAAGATAATCCTCTGCTCCGCCGCCAATGACTACTTACATGACATACTTATGAATAAAAAATACGACATTGATCTGTCATTCTTTACTTTACACTACAATTCCAGTGTAACGAACTGGGTCACATAGTTTGTGTTTTGATAGGTCACTATGGGTAATAATTTACATTGGTGTTGGGACAACACCAACACCAGCTACAACACCGTACTTGAAATCACGCTGGTGTTGGGATTGACCTCGGAAAATATGACGTATTTCCTGCAGTTTGTGTTGAATGTCGTCTGCTCAACCGAGCATTACAGCTGGTGTTGACGATCTACGTGCAATTTCCCTATTCACCAACACCAACCCCCAGGATTGGGGAAATCGTGATTTCAAGTTCGGTGTTGGTGTTGATGAACTGTAGTTTACGAACAGGAGGCGAACACGATGAAACACCCCCGTAAAATTATCTATTACAGTTAATATGAGCGCAAATCATTAGAGTTTTACACATTTTAATGAAAAATAATATTTATGCTTTCTGATTATTGCAGTGATTTTAACCTGTGCATTCTGTACAATAACATTTTACTGCAATTTCTTCCCGATTTCACTTTCGTCGTCGAGAATTTCTCGCGTAAAGTTGAGATGATCAGCAGCGCAGAGGCGTGACGTCATAGGATATCGATAACGCGATCGGTATTGCTCCTCTGAACTCCAGTGGCGTAGCTAGGATTTTTTTTCCCGGGGGGCACTGGGGGTCCTTGCTTTTTCAGGGGGGGGGGCCACCGGCCATTTTTCCGGTGTGTGTGTATGTGTCACAAGAGCGGATCCGATTTTCGCCAATAGGGGACGGGGCCCGAAATTATCTTCACCTATATTTTCCCCGATCAGTCACTTCTTAGTTTTATTCTTATAAAACCACATAAACATGTAATAATCTCATAAGCCTTATAAAAAGTGCGAGCGCGAAGCGCAAGCGATTTTTTTAACTGTCATTTTTTCCTGAAAATTTAATTTTCTTGGCAATGTTGTGTGTGATCCTGAACAAGATTCGTATGTAACTAGATGGTTACTGCAGACGCCAATATATTTAGATAATGCGAGCGCGAAGCGCGAGAATTTTTTTTTGACATTCCGACCTAAAAATTGGTCATTCTAATTTTTGTATTAATAAATGGGATAGGTATGTAACTTAACAATTGATGCGAGCGCGAAGCGCGAGAGGAAGAAAATTGAGATTTTAGACCTAAAAGCGGGACACTCTATTAATATTTTGTAAATCATAAATAGGATTTAGTCAATTGGGTATCATTAATAATGCGATCGTGAATCGTGAGCAGACAATTATTGATATTCTGATGTGAAACTGGATAATTTAAGTACATTTTAAATAAAGAACATGCAGGCTATCGCACATGTTTTAGATTTAGACCTTAGAATCTGGGCATTCTGAATACATTTGTTTAATTGAAAAAACATTATGGAATACACGGAGACAATATGAACTTAGCTAATGTGATCAATGTGACCACGCAGCGCGAGCTTAAAATGCTGATATGTAGACCATAAAACGGACATTTTACAGATCACTTAAATTTGTAAATGAAAAAAAATGATAAAAGCTCGATGTCCGAGCTAAAATATGAGTTTGAGTTTTTAATTGCGCAAGGAGTGTGAAAACGTCTTCCAGTTTATCACAGTATGATCGTGAACCATACTGCAGTGACTGACTCAGATTGTGTGTGCTTTAAGGTAGACAGATCTATGATATATAGTAATGAAAATATGATAACATACTCAATTGATATTGATAATATAACATAATTGACATAAGGGCAACCTGGCCATGCAAGGTGCCACATTAAAGCATTACAAGAAAATTTGAATTTCCTTAATCGCAACAATGTCACTATTTTAATCAAATTGGTAAAATATTGTTCTGATTTAAACAGTTATGATATGGGAATATAAAATACCTTGAGAACTCAGAAGTAATTCTTTAGTTTGAAAAAGAAACATTCCAAGCTTAAAAAATGATCGTGTCAAAATTGATCAAGAATACCCACAAATTAATGATTTAATTGAATGCAGAAGAAACATAGTAATAACTTCAAACATATGGGAAAATACAATGTGTGGAGATTAGGGTTCACTGAAGCTTGAGATGTGCACGTTGTGTAATCTCAAAAATTAGCGAAAACTTGTGCCAAAGAAACTCTTGTATATTTTTTCACTCTCTTCTACTAAACATGCTAAAGAAGGGTATTTAGTGCATTTTATGTCGGTGTATTTATTTAGGCAAATACATTCACTTGACAAGCGGTTAAAAAGTACGTATACGAACAGCTATATGTAATCCAATAGCCACTCCAAATGTTCACACCCACGCAGTCGGTACTCTCGTATGAGCTTGGATCATTAGACCAATCTGAAAAAAAGTGTAAACAAATAAAAACATAAAGCCCAATAATCGCCTTAAAAGTTTAATCCAACTATTTTAATTTTAGTATTATAAAATCGCTTGAATGGACAGAATGCTAGAACGAAGTAATACTAAAACCGAAACAGACGAGAATGACGTAGTGGACCCTAAACGACGAGCAGTGATTGGCTGAAAAGATAAAAAAAATAGGCTTAATAAACTTCCGTTAATTGAAGCAAATTTAACACATAATTAAAAAGAAATACTAAGCCTAACATGGACACCTGACAGCTAGTCATTAAGCGTCCATTGTCTCTGTCGGGTTTTTTGTAATCATATTGCTTCGTTCCAACGTTGTGTTCATTTTACTCTGATAATTGCATGTTAAAAAGCTAAGTATATCAGGTTTTGAGGCTATTTTACGATTTTGCGGTTTCAAACAATTATATATAAGGTGAGAATGAAAATCCGAGCAATATTTTTCCCCAAAAAAGAAAAATCATCGCCAAATGTACTTTTTTTGTGGTCCAAATTTTGCATGTATATTGAAAACTCTCTGTTTTATCATAAACATGATAAACATAAACAACTAAATTCAGATTATCAGCATTTGACATGAAAGAGGATATAGAAAAGAGAATATTCGTTCATGACAGTGTAAATGTATTGATTTGATTAGATAAAGGGCAGATACTTCAAAATGAACACGATTATTGCGATAAAACGAAACGAAAAAGCAACCTCCGCGTCTTAGTTACACTAATTATACAGACTAGAATGAAACCGACAATAGAAATTGCTTTATTGCAGAAACACCTTTTTCCTAAATTAGGGAACCAAAATGGTGAATTTTTACAAGAAATAGGCCCAATAAGCAAAAGGAGTTGGGTATTTTCAGCAGCTCCCCGAGGGGGTAGGCTTCGATGTGCCAGGTACTTCGCTATATGTATGTGATAGAGAACCCTACTCCCTTGGGGAGCTGCTGAAATTAAAGCTACATACCACTTGGAACAGAAGTATGGGTTTTCTCTATCAGCTCCATAATTATCCAGAAGTGCTAGGACACCGTCAACTACCGTTTCAGGGGATTCCGACATCACCCCACCCTTTTTCTCATATTTTCTTAAAAATCAATATTTTCTTTAAAAATGCAATTATAGAGAACCCATTTGGAAAAGGTGGCATTTCCTCTACACTCTCACTGTTTTGAAACCACAGGAGAAGAAAGAATATGTTTTCGCTATCAGCTGTATACAAACAAGCTTACGTCGGTAGTCACTTGTATTTCCCGCTCTGTCTGTGAAGCAAGTAATATTTCTGTCAACAACCTGGCAGTTCAACCAGTGGAACCAATGGTCGGATATGCCGAGTTTGAGAAGATCATACTCTTCCTCGCTCTCTATGAGGAGTAGAGATGGTCCAACTCTGTTTCCGTTTCCGAGTACAACCTCGTCCAGATCGTTACAATAGTCACGCGCACTAGTCCAGTTGGATTCTCGGCCAGCCACTTCCAGAAAACACTTCGTTCCTCCATACACCCATTCGTCTGGACAAACTTCAATGTAAAACAAGAAAGAAGATATATACCGTACATAGATTTCCATCATAATTTGAGTTATACTAACATTTGATGTTACTGATATAGAGCACCCAAAAGGAAAAAACCAGTTAGACCAGTAATTTTTTACTGGTTTCCAGTATAATTATACTGGTTTCCAATATATTTTTTACTGGGCCAGTTCATTTTTAACTGGACCAGTAAAAATCAACTGGAGACCAGTTCCAACAATTGCATTCCAGTTGAAGCAATTAGTAATACCAGTTAAATTGTTTTTCATTAAACTGGTGTTACTGGTCCAATAAATGGTTTCCAGTAGATTTTTACTGGTTTCCAGTATATGTTTACTGGACCAGTTGATTTTTAACTGGACCAGTAAAAATGAACTGGAGACCAATTCAAACAATTGCATTCTGGTTACTGGTCCAATAAATAATGACTTTCAAGTCAGATCATTTAACAAATTATGAAAAATGAATCTTACAATTCAGAGAAAGTTATTATCGTTATCATTGTTATCATCATTGCTCTTATGATTATCACTATTATTATGATCATTCTTGTAATCATTCTTATTACTGTTATTATTGTTGATATTGTAATTATTATTAATAATATCATAATTATCAATTATTGATATTATGATTAAAATAATTTTGTCCTCTAATTATGATTAAGATCAAAGCAAGATGTATTCCCCTGATATATAGTCAACTGGTCTAAAGTAATTCAATGTTTGAAATTAAACTGGTCAAGACCAGTAATACCAGTAACTCTGATGATGCTGATCACGTGGTTTACCTCATTTGCATATTTCCTGTTTTTTAAAGGATACACACAAAGAAAATTCACGAAAGTGATGATTATAGACAAATTATATATGAATGGAAAGGTCTTGTCTTTTTATACACAAATATGTCACTAAAAAGTCTTACAGATGTTGTGGAAATGCAAGAAATGAAATTAATAGAGACCCTTCTCAGCCCCCCAGCCGCCCCCAGGTAGACATTCACGCGATCGAAAACAGTCGAGAATAATGACGTCACATGATCGACTACACACTATCTCTCTCACTCTAGGCGACACCGCAATACTTACCCGTGTTAAGAAACTGGGACTCCACTCACGCGCATTTGGGCCGCCCTAGCTTAGAACTAAGCTTTCTTTCCGTAAAAAAAATTATTCTTATGATTAAATAAATATTAATTAATACATGAATACTGTTAAATCGGTACTCACCGGTTCTCTTCTTGAATTTTCTGCCAATTTCCCACGCTGCTGGCTGCAATTCCGCGTTAAATTTTGTCGCCATAGAGAGCTGTTCGTGCAACTTTATTTATAAATGGAGCGCCCTTTACGAGAGTTGTTAATGCCGCGGAGAAATCGTTAGGCATTTTGGCCTGTGTTCAAGGCGTAGCTGTTCTATTTTTTTTATAAAATTATGTGTGAGATCGAAATCTCAGCGAGTAAACACTCTTCCAATATGGAAGAGTGTATACTCGCTGTGATATGATCCCGATAGGGAGGCGCAACACCCCCACCCACATGGGCGCAAACCCCAGGGCCGGGGGACATGTCCCCTCACCCAAAATAGTAGGGGGCACATTATGAAATGTCCCCCTACTATTTTTGGTCATTTCGTTCAAATTCGAAATGTATTTTGGAAGAGACGATCTTACTTTTGGCATGCCCCTTTTTTTTGCTTGTTTGCTTCTCAAATTTCTTTTGGTCAAGATGACCTTCTTTAGAGGGTGATAAACCTTTTTTTGTTTGTTTTTTGCTTGTCAAATTTTCCAGCCCCTGGTCCCCCTACCTTTGGGGAGAGATTTCCGCCCTTGCAAGTAGACATACTCTTGATATTGTTTGCGAATCTGCACGGGCGTCGATCGAGGGCTGGGGATGAGGAAAAGCGGTGAGACGAGAAAAAAAATTGAACTTAGAAGGGAAAAGGCGACAGAAAAAAAGTGAACGAAAGAAAAATTAATGGAAAATAAAAGGGAAGAGTAAATAGGGAGAAATGTGATGGGTAAAATAAATTATGGGAAAAGAGGACAGAAAAAAAGTGAACGAAAGAAAAATTAATGGAAAATAAAAGGGAGGAGAAAATAGGAGAAATGTGATGGGTAAACAAAATTATGGGGAAAGATTCTGGACGCACTATTCATGTTTTATCATGAAAAGGATAAGTTATTTATCCGCGAGCAGACACTTTTTGATATTGTGATCTGAAACTGGATAATGATTTAAATAGAGAACAATCTGCGTATCTGAATTAACGTGTGTTTTAGATTTCGACCTAGAATTTGGGTATTCTAAGTAACTTTCTTATCATGAAAATCAATAAAGAGAGCGCAAAGCGCGAGCTAAAAATATATGAAATAACAAAGGGTGAATTTAAGCTCTGTAATGCAAACACTTTGTGGGAAAATTGTGAATTGTGATGGATCACAGTTAAAAAAGAGCTGATGTATTTTATTTTTATTACTTTGAGTTTTTACATAGGACCGGAACATGCTATGAGGGCATTATGTCATCATATGAAATTGATGACCATCTTCCTATTTCTCTCGCATGGGAGCGCGAAATGTGTTAATTTTATGGCCTGAAAACTGGACATTTAAAGCACTTTGTAATTATGCATAAGAGGCATTATATATCTATCAATGCGAGCAGAAATCGCGAGTCGAATTTTTTGATAAACTGTCATCAAATTAGTTTGATTTAGAATTAATATTGGGATATACATAACCGACTAATCCAAATGCTATAGCGTGCGGCGCTAGCTGATACGTTTTAACAATCTGACCTGAATAGGGGACTTTTTGAGAACTTTATGGAATACAGGAAAATAATACGTACCTGAAAATTCAAATTTTGCGAGCGCGCAGCGCAAGCAGAAAATGATAATGTTCAGATGATAACACAGACATTTTTACAGAGCACTTTTTAAAAATCAATTTGTAAATGAAACAAAATAATGAAAGTTCAATTTCCCAGCTGAAATATGTTTTGTATAATGACTTCAAAGTTTGATTTTTCAAGCTCCATATTGAGCAAGATATGCAAATACCCTAAAAGACAATAAGGCGCGAAGCGCGAGCGAAAATTTTTTATCCTAACAAATAGATTTAAAAAAAATTATTTTCAGAGTCTTCCCCTAATGTTATTTCATTTAATCATGTTCCTCCTCTTATGTTTGCCTTTCTTCTTTTTTCCTCTCTTTTCCCTTCCTTTTCTTTTTTCCTTTCTTTCTTTTTTTCTTTTTTTGCTCCGCCAATAGGGGGGCCCGGGATCCGCCTATGTTAGCGGTTGTAGGTATAAATCGCGCTCTAACGCTCTAAAACTGTGTTCTTTATCAAAAAGCTGTCTTTCATATTCATTTTGTTCGCAAAAGAATATAAAGTTAATTTCAATCATTGTATATAGTTATCCTGTTTATGATAAAAATACTTAGAAATTGGGTTAGGTTAGGGTTATCAAATTATCAGGGCAGAAAATATATATTTTTTTCTCATTTTGCGCGTCGAGCTGGCACTATTTGATCTGTGTTATTATGTTTTTGATGACATTCATTGTATTCACAACAATAATTATTAAACATTGCGCACGCGCCGTGCGCCGCATGAATTATGTAGATAACTTACCGCTACACACGAGCAGTTGCTCTATATATTCTATGTAATATAATATATAGAGCAACTGCCCATTTTTAATGGTCCATAATATACCCACTTTCTTCTTTTTTGGAACGAGTATGAATTTATCTACTGATATACTGAATGTACAATAAAAGTCATTATCATGTATTTCTTGGCATTTCATTTACTTTTTTTACCATAATTATATCACACAGCTGCTCGCATAGGCCTACGCCGTCACAAATAACAAAACAAAATCTCACTTTTTTTCTTTTTTGGTGGGGGATAGATTTTCCATACGCATACGTACAATTTTTCAAATTATTTTTTTCTGCTATTTTCATAATAAACTTTAAATGATTTCGCCTTTGCACTATTATTTTTTTAAAGACAAAATTACATCATCATATCATCGTCACCAACTTCATTCTCATCTTTATCACCACTACCACCATCATTATTATCATCATCATCATCATCATCATCACCGCCACCATCACCACCACTATCATCTTCACCAAGATAATTTTCATCATCATTATCATCATTGCCATCATCGTCTTTTTTTCTTATTTTTTCTCCTTCCTGCTTTTTTCCTTCCTATTTTCCTCTTTTTAGAGGGCACACCACCACACCCCCTTACTGGATATCCGCCTCTAACGTTTGTTGTTGTATATAAGTTGGCGGATGCCTCATGAAATGAAATAATATAAAATAAGGAAAGGGAAACTAATTAGAAAAAGGACTGAGAAGAAGAAAAAAGAAAGCCAAACAAACAAGAAAAAACAATATCAAAATTTTGTTGTAAAGTCTTCTACGTCAGTTTAATAATTATGTTTTCAATGAAATGAGAACATAAAAAAATGAAACAAGATGGGCTATACATCGTAGCAAAGAAATAGAGGGAAGCTCCGAGACAATAAAAAGGGTGAGAAAAAGAAAAGACTTTGAAATACTCACAACACGAGCATAATAAAAAAATATGGAATAAGCAAGGACAAGTAGCTGAGGGACACCCCCCCCCCCTCTCTCTCTCTAGTTATTTATGTATCAAACTCGCATACACAAGAATTTCTTACTAATCAAAATATTGCGAGCAAAAAGCACGAGCTGACATTTTTTTAAATATTCAAAACTGATAGAGAGACACATTTTAAACAATTCATGAATCATAATAATTATACAACTAGCTTACCAATCGAATCATTCGATTGCGACAAATGATCTGAGAATTAATGCTTTTAGGAATTCATTAAATTAAAGCAAAGTATCTCAACATTAAAATAATTAAGGCGGGCGCAAGGTATCAGCTAATACACCGATAATTTTTTTTTGGACATTTGAAGTATTTTCGGTAATCATGAAAAAGATTGATATTTCATGAAAGCTCAAATCCCGAAGAGCGGAATATTTTTATTAATTGACTTTTTAAAAAATGTTCTAAGCCCCATTTAATATTTGATTAATTTATAAGTCGATGCATTAAAAGCTGAAAAAATAAAGTATTTTGTGTTCCTCTATCATAATTGTCTTTCTCTTTAACCCTGGTTCTTTTTTTTCTGGGGGGAAGCATTTTGGTTAAAAAAAGAGAGAAAAAAGATAATTGCTGGCTTGTGGACGCCCGGTGTGGACGGTGGTAGGGACACCCCCCCCCGTAGTTACGCCAATATGGGACCAAATGATCCTAAATGTCCGAGGCGAAACTTGTGCAATCAAACGTTATTTCTGAATAAATTAAAGCTTGCGCTGTTCAACTTCAATCTCTTTCAGCTAAATTTGCGATGAAAGCTGCGTTATGAAATATATAATTATCAACATCTGGCGAAAAGAATAACCGACCGATCACCTGACGAGAACGCGTATACGTGATCTGCATATCAGGTCCGATCGAGAGTCAGAAGTGAAGGACAACTGCCAAGAAAATCAGGAAAAAGTCGTCAAAATGTAAGTTCCCCTTCATTTCTTTCAATTTTTTGTTAATTATTGAAGCATGAATGTATCATTAAAGCAAAATTTCAACAAAAGCCTCAAATTTAGCTAGTACTTTTGTTGAAATTACAATAAATTTAGATCCACATAAATCTCTAACCCAATTTTAGCACTGATGTCGCCTATGAGGTCCATACATGTAATGTTTGGACCTCATTGGTACTAGGAGTGATCTCTCTGTGCATAATACACTGATACACCTTCCTGGTCTCTATTTTTCTTCGAATTTACCGTTTTCTTCATGTGTTGTGATATCCGATTTCGACATCTTCAGACTATAAGAGAACCAGAACTGTGTTACTTTGTCCATTTTTATTGAATTATGAACTGGAAAGACCGATTTTGTCCACTCGACAGTCTTCGTTGTGTTGCTCTGATTCCAAGCTGTACCAGTGTACGGTCCCATTCACTTGCTGCCGATGCAGGTTACGCTGTTTGATCCAGTCAAAAGTCAAGGTAAGCATGTTTGGAAACTGTAGTCTGTACTTGTTCTGACGATGCATTCAGGTCAGATGACAGATACAGATCTGATATAATTTTAGAATCATGCATTTTGGCATGACTACTATTAAAATCTCTAAAAGTCTTTATTTTAGAAATAATGTTTTTGCACAATTCCAGCAGATTTTTCTTCACAAAGACTTCAGTCAGATTTCTAAATAAACTGGTCAGGACTCGGGCGATTAAATTATTTAGGAGCACTGGCATGGACCATGGCTGAAAATATGCTGTTTCAGAGGAATGTTTGGCATTATCGTAGTTTTTGTCACCAGTCCATTCACTGCCGTTTATTTCGTCAACGGCGGTGATCCACTCCCATTGACTTTGTACACAACGAGCGCACAAACACCAAATTTCACGATAAGGCCGAATGTTTTCACGATAAGGCCAAATGTTTAAGTTTTTATTATACACAGGACTAGTACCCAATGCGTTTATGCTCAGGAGGGCCCTGTATCGTATACATCCAGATACACAGAGTTATATCACCATAATGCCGATGTCATGAAGCAAGACAAATTTTCAGCAGTGGTTACCCTGATCATGCTGATTCCTGGCCAAAACTAGAGTCTGGTGTTTCTTTCTGATTAGAGTGCTTCTACATATGAATGCGTAGTGCCTTCAACATAAAACAATGAAGATAAATACACTCTTTGTAATGACACAGAGTACCGTACCTCAAGTGATTCACTACCGCTAAGCGGTAAGTAGAGTGGGGCCTACACAAACATCACTTGAGCGTTGAGGTAGAGCACCAGTGTTCTGAGTGGAATTTTTCAAGTGTCTAAACCTACTATTATTTGTTGTTGACCGGGAATTACATGCCACCGCACGTCGTCAATCATCAAGATAATGAAATTCATACTTTGATTTGATTATTTAAATTATTTCTTTATTTTTTCTCTCTTCTACACACAGATCTGCACACTTGCTGACTCTGGTGACTTCTGGTCTCTGCTCGCTACTTCAATCTGGGAGATTCCATCATGTCCTCTTACATGTCTTACTGATTTGGATATAGCCATTTTTTTCACTGTTTCCAGGAGCTACGATGCAAGTTTTGGACTGATAATGATGCAACAGAAAATTTATCTTTATCGATCTTGGAAACGATTTTGAGCACAGTTTTGGAGAGAACTAAAAAAATTGACTTGGACAGGAATACAGCTTGTCGAAAATAAGAACACACAAATTAAAACGAAAAAAACAATTTTAATATTAGGGCATTTTGCAAGAAATTTTCTAATCAATCACACGTCCCAAATCAAGGGTAAGTCCTTTGATTAAAGACAAACATGTACATGTAGTTGAACTGCTATTGCAACTCGACCTTATTACGCTTGAATTTGAATTTAAGACTTACGCTTGATTTGCAATGGAACATAAGTTTCTTGCAGTGCCCCATATTTGTGTTTTGTTATCAGATATCTAACGTGCTGATTTTTCTCGAAAGGTATAATATATTTGTCCTTTTAAACGGTATTTGAATATGGGTACGCCTTTTATTTGTTTTCCACAATATTTATTGCATGTACATGTATGAACAGAAGTGAAATATTTATTGTGAAGCACTGAATGTTGTGTGCTGTTGTGTGATGGTTCATCATTTTTTTTTTTGTTCTAAGACTGTAAGCCTGGCCCTGGTGGGTGTGAGGAAGTGGCCTGGATGAAAGAAAAGTGAACATGTGCCCAATTACAGATTTGCATATTTTAAGACAATTTTGTTTCTGGATAAATATTGCTATGCATTCCCTACATTAAGAGTAAAGGAGAAGTGCACACAATCAAAAATTCATTTGAATTTAAAGAAAAATAAGATATTGCAGGAAATTTCATAAAAACTTTGATTCAAATTTATATAATTACTACTCTAACATTGAGAAATTTTGCCTAATTTATAAAACGATGATATGCTCATCTGTGTCGATGTGCAAATTACACTAACCGTAATGTCACACGCACTAAGTTCTTTTGTATTTTGTTGTTTGATATATTTACATGACATGTAGATTTGATATTTAATTTTCTATTTATTTTCTGAAAAATTTTCAGAGGGATTTTAATTCCTCCAAATAACATTTAGAGTTACAGTTCCGTAAATGTAACCTATTGTGTTCGGATGAAGAAATTCCTATACTCAAATCTGCAAAGAATTAAAAAACAAAATGCCACAAAAAAATTAGAAACGAATGTGATGTGAGTGACAACACTAATTTGCATATCATTGTTTTGTGACTGTTTTGAGTAAAAACAGCAAGGGAAATTACTCTATTCAAATAATTTTTAGTTGATGTGGACTTGACTTTTAACTCATCCTAGCTGTACCCCTCCCATCCCAAATAAGAGTAGAATCTAATCAAGAACTTGAAAATCAAAAGCAGCAATTAAATAAGATTTGATAAATACAGGTCTGAATGGGATTTCACAAGAAAAAAAAGCTGGGTAGGGACGAGAAGGAATAAAAAAAATAACCATGTTATTCCGAGTTTTGAACCAGGGTCCTCGCACACGACAAAACGATGGCCAACGCGTTTGGCCACAGACCGTTCCCTACACTATAGTGTGCTTTTAAGATATATGAAACAAAGTCCGCTCACCGCTGTGGGCTAATCATGTTTCGGCAATTCAACTGCAATTTCAATCATTTCGCGATGGATATTGCCATGTTATTTTGTGGTTCCTGACTTTGTTACGTAATGAAATTTCATAATTTTTTTCAGTCGTGACGAAGAATGTCTATGCTTTATATTGATTATAATATCAATTTGTCGCAAGTGTGATTTCTAAGTGAAAATATGCTTTGTTTATTCAAATATATTTCTTGAAAAAAAAATCATTTTTTCTAAGCTAAATATCGGTTACCAAAATACGTTAAATGTGCACTTTATTTCACTGTTCAGTAAATTCAAACTTTTATCTATATAACAAGACCAATCTTGTGAGGAATAAACAATTCTAAGAGCAAAAAACGCTGATTGGAAAGATCGTCTTCAATGGGCTGCTGTCAGCTCAGCTGCTCACGCTCATTGTGTGACGTCACTCAGCTGGAGCTCGCAAGAGGACCAATGGAAGGCAGAAATATGGCATAAAAATAAATCATTTTTGAGAGCTGATTTCTGAAAACTCTAATGACTATTTTGAAAAGTGAAGTTATATATCTGATTAGTAATACTTCCCCTTTACAATGATGACCACAAAAAGGCATTATAAAATACTTTGGATTCTTCGGGTGTCTCCTTTAAAGAAATATCAGGATTTATAATGGAATATCTTTGCAATAGCACTCATTGTTGTTTGAAAACCTTCAAAATAATTGTGTGAACTAATTCACAATGAAAATGTGTAATTTTATACATCACATTCAAAATAACAGCAGAAAGATTAATTTACTAACCATCTTTTCCATCATATTTTACTGGCCATGGTATATAACAAACCAAAATGCATGTAATAAATTGATCAAGTTAAACCAGTACGAGGACCAGTTCGACCAGTTAGACCAGTATGACGACCAATGAAACCAGTATGACGACCAGTGAGACCAGTAACAACCTCTAGAAACAAGACCAGTATAAAATTCCAGTACTTCAAGACCAGTTTAATTTTCAACTGGACCAGTAAAATTTTAACTGGACCAGTATGACCAGTTAGACCAGTAAACCGATGTTCCAATTTCCAGAGTTACCAGTTAAAATTATACTGGTCTAACTGGTCCAGTGGAACTGGTTTTTCCTTCTGGGCATCATTATTACATTTCTTATAAATGTAGTGAAAACATTGCCATTCTACGGTTACGTCACAATACAACATGGGTGGACCTAAACATTAGGCCTTTACTCCTAGCACGCCTAGCATTGGCCCTAATTGTTATTTAAGCGTTAATATCTGCGTCCTGTGTGAGTTGAAATGAATAAAACAAACATGTATCTTGAATTGGGTGTAAGTACATCGTTTATTTTTACAGGGATCTAAAACATGTAAAATGGAGCTAAAAAATCGTTTTCTGCATTCTTACGGATACCCCTAGGGGCGTTTCATGAAAGGACTTCTCGAACGTATTATCCGACAAGTCCCATTTTTTCCCGACAGTTACCATAGAAAGAGTGCCTCTTAGCCAATCAAAATCATGGAAAGATGTCAGATCTGACAACTTGTCGGATGAATATATTGATGAAACGCTTCCCAGTTCGTAGGAATTTCGGCCATCGGATCGAACAGTCATTCCCGCAGTCTACAAGGTATATTCATTTAACATCTGGGTGGAGAGTAGCAAAATTTGGATTGATGCCTTTCAAACGGACGCTAGCCTATGGTGTGATTCGAACACAATGGGCACTACCACATACTTTTGAATTTCTATCCTACTGAACTACACTGCAAAAACTCCGGTGTTGATTTAAAGGGGAATCCAACCCAAATAAAAACTTGTTTTTATAAGAAAAAGAAAAATCAGACAAGTTGATAGGTGAAAGTTTGAACAATATTGGACAAATAACAAGAAAGTTATGAATTTTTAAAAGTTGTTAATATTGGTAATCACTATACCCATGGAGACTTCAAATTGGCCGCTTATGTGATGTCATAGTGATGTAAGGCAAGGACTACTCTTCCATGTACTCCAATACATATTTTGGCTAAAATGTCATTTTCCCCAAAAGGTTCATTTCAAATTATATTTTTCTTTCACGAGGACATTAAACAAGTACTACCAGGGTTATATTTAGATTACTGCCCCAGGGGAATGGGTACTTATAGGAGAAAACCACAAATCCCTGATAATAAAGTACATGGCCTATGAGAAAGTTGTCCTTGCCACTTGTCATAATTTACTTACCCAGTTGCCAATTTGAAATCTACATGGTATTAGTGATCTCAATTTTAAAGCAGCTATAACTTTCTTATTGCTTGTTTGATTTCTTTCAAACTTTCACCATTCTGTTTAATTCATTTTTTCCTTCCCAACACAACATTCTATGGCCAAGGCTGGATTCCCCTTTAACAACAGCCTGGAATCAATATATGTCCACACCAGGGAAGTATTGAAACAACACCAGTTTGGAATCAAAACCCATGCTGTTGTAATACTAATTTGTGTTGTGTAAACACCTATCTGGTGTAAGACCAAAACGAAACTGGTACACTTCTCTGGTATATATATATTGATTCCGGACTGGTGTTCAATTAACACCAGAATTTTTTGCAGTGTACTGTTCTCGATGCAACCATCGGTCAATTCATTTCTACCGACAACTGAATATCCCTATAATTATACTGCAGAGATGGATCCCGAATTCTGAAACAGAGGGTGCAAAATTAGAAAATCGGAAAAAAAAATCAGGGTGCACAGAATTTGTCTTTCCTATATTTTACTGCAAAAACTCTGGTGTTGATTTAACACCAGTCCGGAATCTATATTTGTCCGCAATAGAGAAGTGTAAAGCAACACCAAGTTCGTTTTGGTCTAACACCAGATAGGTGTTTATACAACACCAATTAGTATTACAACAGCATCGGTTTGATTCCAAACTGGTGTTGTTTCAATACTTCTTTGGTGTGGACATAATAGTCCGGGCTGGTGTTAAATCAACACCGGAGTTTTTGCAGTGTTAGCAATTATTTTGAATGAATGATTCTTGAAATATTCAGTAGATGGAGCGTGTGCCCCTTGCACACAGCCCGTATCCTCCACTGTTCTACCGTTAGTACATTATCTTTTATAAAACAAAAATACCCCAAAAAATCCTGCAGGCTTCTCACAGTGAATTCCCACATAGCCTCCATGACAGGAACAATTATACCCATCAAGCTTGTCCACACATGTCCCTCCATGAAGACAAGGATTGGAGTCACATGCTGTAACACACACAAAAAAAGTTGTAAAAAACATATATAATAATAATCCTGCCATGACTGCAGTGTGAACAAGGCGGCGCTAAACTACTTTATCCCCCGCCCACACTGAGGAAGCAACTTATCGTTAAATAATTCCGTTATTGGTGTAGGTTAGACTTGATTTAAAAAATCTACGTTGCGTGTTCTTATAATTTATAATAATAAATTTGCAAAAAAAGGTTCAA
Organism: Lytechinus variegatus; assembly: GCF_018143015.1. Taxonomy (NCBI): domain Eukaryota; kingdom Metazoa; phylum Echinodermata; class Echinoidea; order Temnopleuroida; family Toxopneustidae; genus Lytechinus; species Lytechinus variegatus. Next base: position 28,845,337 of record NC_054745.1, on the reverse strand, counting down.
AGTTATTGATTTTTTTCATTCTCACTGGTTGATAACAAATTTGTTATAAAAATTGCTTGTAAATAATTATAAATAACAAATTATGAAATATTGCTTATAAATGATTCTTTATACACTGCAAAAACTCGCGCAGAGCTGGGGCGATTGTCGGACGGCGCTCTGCGGCCGCTTTCACCAAAATTGCAGCTCATTGTAACAGATCAATGCGATCGGAACGGCGTAGCGAAAACTATGCGAAGCTTTGGGGCGGATTTCTTTGTTCCTTTTCTCAATACGACAAAAATGCTATGAATTGGAACGGAAATTTGAGTGTAAAAATGGGGTCCCCTCCGCGGCACATACCCACTATGCATTATATACTGAGTGCCCCCCCCCCCCGGAAACAACACCAGTTTGGAATCAAACCGATGCTGTTTTGATACTAATTGGTGTTGCATAAACACCAATCTGGTGTGTCAGACCAAAACGAAACTGGTACACTTCTCTGGTGTGGACATATATATATTCCGGACTGGTGTTAAAACTTAATCAACACCAGAGTTTTTTGCACTGTACTTTTCTAGATGCAACCATCGGTCAATTTATTTCTACCGACCACTGAATATCCCTATAATTATACTGCAGGGGTGGATCCCGAATTCTGAAACAGAGGGTACAAAATTAGAATATCAGAAAAAAAATCAGGGTGCACAGATTTGTCTTTCCTAGACTTTCCCGCACACTGCAAAAACTCTGGTGTTGATTTAACACCGGTCCGGAATCTACATGTCCGCACCAGAGAAGTGAAAAACAACACCAGTTTCGTTCTGGTCTAACACCAGATTGGTTTGGACAAAATATTCCGGGCTGGTGTTAAATCAACACCAGAGCTTTTGCAGTGTTAGCAATTATTTTGAATGAATGATTCTTGAAATATTCAGTAGATAGAGCGTGGGCCCCTTGCACACTGCCCGTATCCTCCACTGTTGTACCGTTATTACATTATCTTTTATAAAACAAAAACCTAAAAAAACTCACCAGGCTTCTCACAGTGAATTCCCACATAGCCTCCATGACAGGAACAATTATACCCACCAAGCTCCTCCACACAGGTCCCTCCATGAAGACAAGGATTGGAGTCACATGCTGGAAACACACACAAAAGAGTTGTAAAAAACATGTATCGTGAAAGTAAAATTTGTTATAAAAATTGCTTGTAAATAATCATAAATAATAAATTATGAAATATTGCGTGTAAATAATTCTTTATACACTGAAAAAATTAAGGTGTTGATTTAACACCAGCCCGGAATCTATATATGTCCACACCGGAGAAGTGTTAAACAACGCCAGTTTCGTTTTGGTCTAACACCAGAGTGGTGTTTATACAACACCAAATAGTATTACAACAGCATCGGTTTGATTCCAAGCTGGTGTTGTTTCAATACTTCTCTGGTGTGGAAATATATAGATTCCGGGCTGGTGTTAAATCAACACCGGAGTTTTTGCAGTGTAAAAGGATACTGTGACCATTGTCCGCGCCATTATTTCAACGCGGTCTTGTCAACATGAAGAATGCTTAGCATTATCATACTAACATTGCCTTCGGTTTTGAAACATACCTATGTGGGAAGTATGTTCATATCAACAAAATATTGCAGACCGCTTAATGTTTCATTCGGCATGCGCTGTTTAGTCTAATCAAAGAGTGTAGGCCCTATATATTTTAATCACGTGAACAAAGGTTTTACTAATCTTTAAACTTCTCAATATTCATGAAAGGAATACACTGCCGAATTTCTCGAGATAGCGACTGGTCATTTCGTGATTAATATTTCGAAACTTATCATGTTGCTCACAATGAATTCCCCATTTTCCTTCATTATTTTTCTGAATACCCCTTTAATTCTGGCTACTCTTAAATCAGCTATTTTCAATCAAAAACGTACCATGTTGTTCACACTGAATTCCGGAATAGATCCCAGGACAGGAGCAACTGAACCCGTCAAGTTCTTCCACGCAGCTTCCTCCATGAAGACACGGATTGGAGTAACAAGCTGTAAAAACCAATTGCATTTCGTAAATACTATACATTGTAATCTGACTTATCGATACAATTTCCATTTTGTGTTATGACGCAGATCATGGCACTGACAATTATACCCCCCCCCCATGCAACTCCGCTCTGATGCGGGTTGTCGTAAAACGATTCGTCGCGAGGTAGTTGACAATTGGTATGGTTTGATAACTTGCATAGTGCTGAGTTTACCATTGACCTGGCCACGGAGGATTATCTATTGTTACTGTGGGTGCAGTGACAATGCTCAGCACCCCTATTAACAATAGAATAATCCTCCGTGGATAGGTCCCTGGAATTTACTTGATTTTCTTAAGGGAACGAGGCAAGCTAGCCAATATTATCCTTCCTTAAATTCGTATGGGCTACAAAGGTACCTTTCTGCAGAAAATGAGATTAAAAAAACTCATTAATCTACATTGTTAATTGTTAGTTTTGAGGTCAGATTCATTACTTTTGACACAAAATGAAATATATGGTCAGATATGACCATCATGCTCGCCGAATCGTATAGCACTCTAAAATAAAGTTAACTACAGTTTGTAGTTCAACGAATTTTCTTCATTCAGTTGGTGTGAAGCGACAAGATGTTTAAAGTACACCCGTAAGCGCATAAAAAGAAATACATTTTACTTCTCTACCTAATTCCTTTTCATCTTTTTTCTGCGTGATGTTTTATTCTTTTACTGTAATGTTTAACCGTCTCTGTGGAATATATTGAACTCCACGTTATATTTGAACATAATTACGCTTAAATGTCATCGCGTACACAAAGTTAAATCCAATTAAATGCACGTTTGGCCAAGTGCGTTTAAAATGAAGCGCGTTAACGAAATAAATCTGCATACTCCATGTTTTTGTACCATGGTACAATTGAAACCTCTTTTGAGATTACGGGCCATTTGGTTTAAACTTATTTGTCGATAAACTACTTAAAAATTCCATCCTAGTGTTTTTTTATTGTTATTATTATTTGCATACATGTGGCCTTAAGCCCAGAGGATTTTCCTTTGTTCATGGGGATGGGGAACATCTATTGTTCCATCATGCCCATGTCCATAGCGATCCCTCCCCCACTTTCATGCACAACTATCAAAAGGGGTTTTCTAGATAACACGCACACCTACGACTGTATTTTTCACAATAATTCTATGGGAATGAAACAGTTGATTTTTTTTCCTTTCTTCTTTGCTATTTTGTCCTAAAAAGTTCAGAAAAGGCTCATAATCTAGCCAGAAATTGTTGAAAGCTTACAAGCATAATAGGAATTATTCTATATCTACCACGTTCGGATACAAATTTCATAGATTTATACCTGGATGGGCGCAGTACAAGTTAACCTTGTCACGTGCTTCCGGTGGTGTTCTGACGTCGTACTCGGGATGATCACGTGTTAGGTACTTGGGAACATATTTCACCCATTCACCGGTATAATCAGAAACTCCATAAGGACAGACATCCTGGGGAATATCGGCGCATGTTCCGGTACCATAAACGTCTTGGTACAAATAGATCAGAAGAAAAAAAAGGAAGTGGCATCTAATAGGTATATAGTACACTGCAAAAACTCTGGCGTTGATTGACACCAGCCCGGAATCTATATATTCCAATCAGAGAAGTGTTAAACAACAGGAGTTTCGTTTTGATCTAACACCGGATAGGTGCTTGTACAACACCAAGTAGTATTAAAACAGCATCGGTTTGACTCCAAACTGTACAAGTGTGGACATATTACAGATTCCTGGCTGGTGTACCAACACGAACAACAATGGACCTCCAAGGATGCATAAGGCGCCAACACGGATCTCTCCCCAGACTAACCCGGATCAGATCCGGGATGGTCCGGGGTCTATATGTGACTGGTGCTTAGTACTTCTACTGCTACCAATTCACTGATAATAATCATAAAAAATAACCAGGGGCGGCAGAAACGGGGGGGGGGGGCGATGGGGGCACGTGCCCGCCAAAAATCCCCCCCTAGGAAAAAATACTCTTTTTCAAAATGTAAAATGCCTATTTTTCAAAATGTAATGTGCCCTTTTTCAAAACGTGATATTCTTTTTTAAATAAAACATAATACAGTTCACATTAGGACAAAAAATTGGCTTGACCTTCGCGCTCGCATCAATTATTGTTTAGTAAGTACTCATCCTGTTCATGGTTACTAAAATACTAAGAATGTCCATTTTTCAGGTTGGAATATTACCAAAAAAAATTACTCACGTTGGGCGCTCGCGTTAATTATTGTTTGTAAGGTAATCATTCTGTCCTCGGCTAAAAAAATTGCTTAAATCATATTTGATTTGACTTGAGGATTAAATAACAAGTAGGTAATATCTTAGAGAAAGAAAAAAAATCTCATGATTCACGAGATTTTTTAGGGAGGATAATTTAGCCACGAGATTTTGATGAGTCTGGCCTATATTGCTCATTAGAATTGCGACCTGTGGTCTAACCGATGAGCCTTTTGGGGATGGGGGATTGCAGCTTGGCGGATTTCGATGGGGGTGCTGACTCTGCGGGACCATGTAGTCAGGCAGCCCAGGAGGTTTATTCAACCGAAAGCCGGACAAGCAAATGACCCCATAGCTGGATGGCATGGACCTTGAAGTTTACAAAAATGCATTGCTGCCGGGTTCTATGCGTGGTCTTCCCTCCGAAATGACGTAATATATGACGTCACGACAAAATGGCCATATTTTACCATTTTGCAGACATTGTACACATAGCATGAAGTCAAGGGAGAATATCTCAGCCAAATCATGCTTGTTTTATATGAAAGTTTCACAATATATTGTTCAAGTAGTGCACAAGAGATATGCAAAATTTCACGAACAGAAATTATTGTTTACATATGCAAATTACGTAATGAAATTTGCATATCATTAGTTTTGGAGATTTCTCGCATAAAAAATTGTCAAAAATCGATTCAGAAATTTATTTTCTTTTTTAGTGTACTTTATTTGATATTTTTCCTCTCAAGCATAATATCATTGTCTTCATCTATATCTCTACTTTAAGAAAATATATAACAGTAATTGAAAAAGACATTATAGACTGTGATTTCAGCCCCCTTTCCAATATGGTGCGCACGTAGAAATCGTGCGTTTTTGGCCATATGGCTGAGGTGTGCGAACGATATGCCTACTTTATTGATGTTTCCTGCATTTTGCATGATATTAAATCTTCCAAACAACATATTTTCCTCTTCATTATGTCTCTGGTGATCAATCAATGATTTCAGCAAAAATTGATTGCCCACTGGGCAGTCTATAGGCTACGTTTTCAGCCTAGTTTTCAACAACGAACCTATACCATGTATGACTGCATCGTTGTAGTCGAGTCGGATAAGGGGGTTTCTATGTACCATCAAAATATTTTTCACTCAATGTTTTGGTATTTGCCTAAAGTGTCTAGTTAATGAATCTTGATGTTCCCTTCCCAAAATCGTGTCCAACGGAGTTCAAAATTGATATCTTTGGCGGCCCTCTTGGACTTTTTTTTAATGAAAATCAATTATTTTCATATTTTATTGCACAAAGTCTGACAATGGGAAATTTTAAATCAATACGCATTTCACTAGGATTTGGATAGTAGAAATCGGTTGAAATTGTTTTCTGAATAGTCCGGTTAATATATTAAAAAAAAGAATTCATCAAAAATTTTGAACCAAAATGTTCATGTGCATTCTATCTGTTTCATCTTGCATCCGATCGCCTTTGTTGATGTCCCTGACATGCAGAAAATAACGTACTTAGCGATCGATAGAAAGGTATGTATTACTTGTATCATGTGTATATGAGGGTAAAAGGCATTTTCTACACAAAGCAATTTTTATGATAATTAAATCTCTTGAAAAAGATAGAAGTTCGAGGCATTGCTCTGCATTTTCATTTTGCATGCAATTACTCTCGGGCACCTTAAATTATAGTCCCACAAGAACCAGTAAAATGTTACATACAGTACCATACCATTATCCATAGCTTGACTATTATATCGTGCTTTTCGGAGCCCCCAATGTGGTAAAATTTTGTTTTGAGTATGTATTTTTTTCCTTTAAATCACTTTTCTCTATCAGCTACATATAAAGAAATTGGGGCATAGCAAAGCCTACCCCTCAGGGGGCTGCCAAAGTCACCCAATTTTTTTTCGTATCTTGCCAGTTTCTCGGAAAATTAGTCATTTTGAGGCAAACAGTGTTTCTGCCTTGCGGTAAAGCCCTTGTTTTTGTTTTGTAACCACATAAAGATGACAAAGTATGATCTTCTTTATCAGATACATATATGTCTATTTTCATTCTTTATTGTAAAAAAATGCAATGTTTGAGCCCCCATTCAGACAAAAGGGCATTTCTGCTATATAGTAAAGCTTGCTTTGATTTTGGAAACCACTTGGAAATAAAAGAAGAGGCATTTTTTCTATCAGCTACATGTAAAAAAAGTGCTGGCACATCGACTGCTACCTTCTTCAGAGGCTCCAAGATTGGCAGATTTTCCCCATATTGGAAAAAATATGGAAAAGGGGTGGGTGACTTTCGGAACCCCCGGAGGGGATAGACTTTGCTGTGCAACCACTTATTAGCAGCAGATTGAAGAAAGTCTACTCCTTTAATTCCATGCAGTTTCAAAAGAATGAAACTGGCTTCACCATATAGCAGAAACGCTTTTTGCCTCAATGGGGGCTCGAAAATAGCACATTTTCCCATAAACAGGTAAAGTATGGAAAAAGGGTAGGTGATTTCGGCGACCCCATAAGGGGGGTATGTTCCAATATGCCAACACCTCTTTATATGTAGCAGATAGAGGAAACTCTACTCTTTCGTCTCCATATAGTTTAAAAGCAATAAGAGTAGTTTTACTACATAGCAGAAACACCTTTTGCCTCAATGGGGGCTCGAAAATAGCACATTTTCCCATGATTTTGCAAATTACGTAAAAGGGGCGGGTAACTTTGGCAGTTCCCAAAGGGGGTAGGCTTTACTGTACCAGCACAATATGTAGCAGATAGAGGAAAGTCTACTCTTTCGTCTCCATATAGTTTAAAAGCAATAAGAGTAGTTTTACTACATAGCAGAAACACCTTTTGCCTCAATGGGGGCTCGAAAATAGCATATTTTCCCATAAATAGGTAAATATGGAAAAAGGTTAGGTGAATTTGGCGACCCCCCAAGGGGGATATGTTCCAATATACCAACACCTCTTTATATGTAGCAGATAGAGGAAACTCTACTCTTTCGTCTCCATATAGTTTAAAAGCAATAAGAGTAGTTGTACCACATAGCAGAAACAACTTTTGCCTCAATGGGGGCTCGAAAATAGATAATTTTCCCATAAATAATTAAAATATAAAATAGGGTAGGTGATTTTGGTGACGCCCTAAGGGGGGTATGCTCCAATATGCCAACACCTCTTTATATGTAGCAGATAGAGAAAAAGTCTACTCTTTCGTCTCCATATAGTTTAAAATCAATAAGAGTATTACTACATAGCAGAAACACCTTTTGCCTCAATGGGGGCTCGAAAATAGCATATTTTCCCATAAATAGGTAAATATGGAAAAAGGTTAGGTGAATTTGGCGACCCCCAAAAGGGGGATATGTTCCAATATACCAACATCTCTTTATATGTAGCAGATAGAGGAAACTCTACTCTTTCGTCTCCATATAGTTTAAAAGCAATAAGAGTAGCTTTACCACATAGCAGAAACAACTTTTGCCTCAATGGGGGCTCGAAAATAGATTATTTTCCCATAAATAATTAAAATATAAAATAGGGTAGGTGATTTTGGTGACCCCCTAAGGGGGGTATGTTCCAATATGTCAACACCTCTTTATATATAGCAGATAGAAAAAACTCTACTCTTTTGTCTCCATATAGTTTAAAAGCAATAAGAGTAGTTTTACTACATAGCAGAAACACCTTTTGTCTCAATGGGGGCTCGAAAATAGCATATTTTCCCATAGATAGGTAAATATGGAAAAAGGTTAGGTGAATTTGGCGACCCCCCAAGGGGGGTATGTTCCAATATACCAACACCTCTTTATATGTAGCAGATAGAGGAAACTCTACTCTTTCGTCTCCATATAGTTTAAAAGCAATAAGAGTAGTTGTACCACATAGCAGAAACAACTTTTGCCTCAATGGGGGCTCGAAAATAGATCATTTTCCCATAAATAATTAAAATATAAAATAGGGTAGGTGATTTTGGTGACGCCCTAAGGGGGGTATGCTCCAATATGCCAACACCTCTTTATATGTAGCAGATAGAGAAAAAGTCTACTCTTTCGTCTCCATATAGTTTAAAATCAATAAGAGTAGTTTTACTACATAGCAGAAACACCTTTTGCCTCAATGGGGGCTCGAAAATAGCATATTTTCCCATAAATAGGTAAATATGGAAAAAGGTTAGGTGAATTTGGCGACCCCCAAAAGGGGGATATGTTCCAATATACCAACATCTCTTTATATGTAGCAGATAGAGGAAACTCTACTCTTTCGTCTCCATATAGTTTAAAAGCAATAAGAGTAGCTTTACCACATAGCAGAAACACCTTTTGCCTCAATGGGGGCTCGAAAATAGAATATTTTCCCATAAATAATTAAAATATGAAATAGGGTAGGTGATTTTGGTGACCCCCTAAGGGGGGTATGTTCCAATATGCCAACACCTCTTTATATGTAGCAGATAGAGGAAACTCTACTCTTTTGTCTCCATATAGTTTAAAAGCAATAAGAGTAGTTTTACTACATAGCAGAAACACCTTTTGCCTCAATGGGGGCTCGAAAATAGCATATTTTCCCATAAATAATTAAAATATGAAATAGGGTAGGTGATTTTGGTGACCCCCTAAGGGGGGTATGTTCCAATATGCCAACACCTCTTTATATATAGCAGATAGAAGAAACTCTACTCTTTTGTCTCCATATAGTTTAAAAGCAATAAGAGTAGTTTTACTACATAGCAGAAACACCTTTTGCCTCAATGGGGGCTCGAAAATAGCATATTTTCCCATAAATAGGTAAATATGGAAAAAGGTTAGGTGAATTTGGCGACCCCCCAAGGGGGGTATGTTCCAATATACCAACACCTCTTTATATGTAGCAGATAGAGGAAACTCTACTCTTTCGTCTCCATATAGTTTAAAAGCAATAAGAGTAGTTGTACTACATAGCAGAAACAACTTTTGCCTCAATGGGGGCTCGAAAATAGATCATTTTCCCATAAATAATTAAAATATAAAATAGGGTAGGTGATTTTGGTGACGCCCTAAGGGGGGTATGCTCCAATATGCCAACACCTCTTTATATGTAGCAGATAGAGAAAAAGTCTACTCTTTCGTCTCCATATAGTTTAAAAGCAATAAGAGTAGTTTTACTACATAGCAGAAACACCTTTTGCCTCAATGGGGGCTCGAAAATAGCATATTTTCCCATAAATAGGTAAATATGGAAAAAGGTTAGGTGAATTTGGCGACCCCCCAAGGGGGATATGTTCCAATATACCAACACCTCTTTATATGTAGCAGATAGAGGAAACTCTACTCTTTCGTCTCCATATAGTTTAAAAGCAATAAGAGTAGCTTTACCACATAGCAGAAACACCTTTTGCCTCAATGGGGGCTCGAAAATAGCATATTTTCCCATAAATAATTAAAATATGAAATAGGGTAGGTGATTTTGGTGACCCCTAAGGGGGGTATGTTCCAATATGCCAACACCTCTTTATATGTAGCAGATAGAAGAAACTCTACTCTTTTGTCTCCATATAGTTTAAAAGCAATAAGAGTGGTTTTACTACATAGCAGAAACACCTTTTGCCTCAATGGGGGCTCGAAAATAGCACATTTCCCATGAATTTGCAAATTACGTAAAAGGGGCGGGTAACTTTGGCAGTTCCCAAAGGTGGTAGGCTTTACTGTACCAGCACAATATGTAGCAGATAGAGGAAAGTCTACTCTTTCGTCTCCATAAAGTTTGAAAATAATAAAGGTGGCCTTACTACATAGCAGAAACACGCGGCCTCAATGGGGGCTCAAAAATAGCATATTTTCCCATAAATAGGTAAAATATGGAAAAAGGGTAAGTGATTTCGGAGACCCCCTAAGGGGGGATTGTTCCAATATGCCAACACCTCTTTACATGTAGCAGATAGAAGAAACTCTACTCTTTCGTCTCCATATAGTTTGAAAATAATAAACGTGGTTTTACTAAATAGCAGAAGCACTTTTTGCCCCAATGGGGGCTCGAAAATAGCATATTTTCCCATTAATGGGCAAAATACGTATAATTATCGGGTAACTTCAGCAGTCCTCAGAGGGGGTAGGCTTTGCTGTACCAGCACACCTTTTTTGTAGCAGATAGGGGAAACTCTACTCTTGTCTCCACATAGTTTAAAAACAATGAAAGTGGCCGTACTACATAGCAGCAACACTTTTTGCCTCAATGGGGGCTTGAAAAAGCATATTTTCCCACAAATAGGTAAAATATGAAAAAGGGTGGGTGATTTCGACGCTCCCTGAAGGGGGTATGCTTCAGTATGCTAGTAGCAGATAGAGGAAACTCTACCCTTCTTATCTCCATGTAGTTTAAAAAGAATGAAAGTGGCTTTATTCCATATCAGAAACGTTTTTTGCCTTAATATGGGCTCCAAAGTGGCATATTTTCCAATAAATGGGTAATAATGGTATTTGCCCTTTAACCAAGCAAATAAAGACATACATACTGTCATGAGGCGTTACAGTATTATCGGTATATTATATCCTCTTTCGTGTCGAATGCTGATATTTTGAAATAGTTGTTGATGTTAATGATTGAACAGATAGATATCAATGCACATGCAAATTTTTGACCAAAATCATGCCCATTTCGGGATAAGTTTTATTTCAAAATATATCATCAGAAAAGGAATTAAATCGATTTCTACTATCCCAATCATAGAGAAATGCGTATTGATTAAAAGATTGTCCCATTGTCAGACTCTGTGCAATAAAATATGAAAATAATTGATTTTCATTTTAAAAAAGTCCAAGAGGGCCGCCAAAGATATCAATTTTGAACCCCGTTGGACACGATTTTGGGAAGGGAACATCAAGATTCATTAACGAGACAGTTTGGACAAATACCAAAACGTTGATTGAAAAATTGAGTGAAAAATATTTTGATGGTACACAGGAACCTCTTATCCGACTCGACTACAACGATGCAGTCTTACATGGTATAGGTTCGTTGTTGAAAACTAGGCTGAAACGTAGCCTATAGACTGCCCAATGGGCAATCAATCTGTGCTGAAATCATTGATGTATCACCAGAGTCAAAATGAAGATGAAAATATGTTGTTTGGAAGATTTAATATCATGCAAAATGCAAGAAGCACTAATGAAGTAGGCATATCGGTCGCCAACCTCAGCTATATGGTGAAAATAGGCCAAAAACGCACGATTTCTATGTGCGCACCATATTGGAAAGGGGGCTGAAATCACAGTCTATAATGTCATTTCCAATTACTGACATATATTTTCTTAAAGTAGAGATATAGATGAAGACAATGATATTATGCTTGAGAGGAAAAATATCAAATAAAGTACACTAAAAAAAGAAAATAAATTTCTGAATCGATTTTCGAAAATTTTTTATGCAAGAAATCTCCAAAACTAATGATATGCAAATTTCATTACGTAATTTGCATATGTAAACAATAATTTCTGTTCGTGAAATTTTGCATATCTCTTGTGCACTACTTGAACAATATATTGTGAAAGTTTCATACAAAACAAGCATGATTTGGCTGAGATATTCTCCCTTGACTTCATGCTATGTGTAGAATGTCTGAAAAATTGTGAAATAGGGCCATTTTGTAATGACGTCATATATTACGTCATTTCGGAGGGAAGACCACGCATAGAACCCGGCAGCAATGCATTTTTGTAAACTTCAAGGTCCATGCCATCCAACTATGGGGTCATTTGCTTGTCCGGCTTTCGGTTGAATAAACCTCCTGGGCTGCCGGACTAATGGGATGTGGCCTGGGATATGGCCTTCAGGTGTGCATGCGTGGTGGGCCAGAGTAATTGTTAAATATTATAATGTGGGTATATTTTCTATCATTGTTCAAGTGGTAGACCGTGCGTTTTGTATATACATTTCATCTGATATTGTCTAATGAAGCCGATTGTAAACTATATACATTTCATCTGATATTGTCTAATGACGCCGATTGTAAACTAATTTTGTTAGTCTTCGGACTTTTCGATATGTAATCTTATATTTTAACTGAGTACCGAAATGTGACGTCACTGTCATGACAACGAGCTGGATGGTTCTGATCAGAGTCGCAGCTGACGATCGTCTATACACACACATTTGCATTTGCCAAAATTACCATCATTCTAAGGTTGCAAGCGATGAAATTCCGTTAGCAGCCATTTTCTTCGATGAGAGACATTCGCGCCCCGGATTCATTTGTTTAGAAGCAAGCCGCCATGAAACCATCGCAACTGACGTCATTGCTTCGGTACTCTATTAAACAGAATTTAATTTTGAATTTGAATATGAAAGTGCTATCAGAGATGCGGATGGGTTTAAGTTTGAACAAACTCGGGCAACAGATAGACGAATAATCGTAGAAATTATTGTAATCACTAAATGTATGGAGACTCCGAGATGGCCAAATCTGTGAGTCCATAGTGAGGTAGAGCAATGTTTACACTTTAATTTGATCCAATACACAAAATGGCCGACACGTGCTAAATGTATTTTCTTAACTTTTTTTTCATGAAAACATCAAACTCTTCAATTTTCTCTATATTTTGATCACTTCCTCAGCGATGTACATTAAAAAAAAACACACATATCCATGATATCCCTGATGATTAAGCCTAAAAGTCCTCAGCACGATGAACATTTGTCCGTAATTCTTGTCATAATATTACCGACCTAGCTGTTGCCAATTTGTCTCAGGGATTTTATTGCTTGACTGAATTCTTTTAAATGTTCACCACTTTTTCTCTCTTTTTTTTTCTTTTTTTTTTCATTTCTCTCACACGCCATTCCAGGAATTCCGTTTTGACTCCAAAAATGAACATGAGATATCACCAAGTGACCAAACCAACCAACATGGACAAAATGGTTGAGCAAAATAATACAATTTAATTTTTCTTTAGATGTGACGTAATGATATTCTTTAATGTACATTTTGGTGAATTAATTATCGGATGACATATGTATTTCATGTAGTGACTTTTTGCAGCTTTAAACTGTGCTTCATCAATAAATGAATGGTTTATACCCTGGAGGATTTCTACGATTATTCCTCAATGGTAGTGTTAACAGATGTGTTTGTGCCCACTCCCCCAAATGGGATAAATTACTAAACGAAGACGGATTGAAATAAAACTTACCCTTGAATTGGTGGTTGAGTAGGATAAGTATCACGATGGCTCTCTCCGTAAACTGTTTGGATAAAGATGGACAGAGGTCACATATACTACTTAATAATCATATCTCTTGATGGAGGCGCGCGATAGCTCCGACCAATTGCAACTATGAAAAAAAAAATAGGTATGAATATATATCCATAAATTCATTGAATTTTTTGACAATTTGGTGTGTTCTCCTTTGTTGTTTTTTCTTTGCAAATTTCCTGTAGAAAAAATATGACACTGATGGATTTCCATAGAGTTACGATTGATTAAGACAGGGCCCTGGCCTCTCCATTTCTTTCTTACCTCTATCAACTTTCTTAGCCCTTCTAGGACCCCCCACATGGCTTACAGTAAACCACTCCCGCAATCATATACATTTCGCATTTTCGTTGTGTGTGCTGCTGGTTAAAACCCTCTATGGTTTCATACACCAGCCATTTTATCTGTAACTTTATTTTGATTAACAAATCTATGAATTTGGATGTATCTCTTATTTTAACGAAATGTAATAAAATCAATTTGAATTCAATTAACTTATTTATACAGAAGGTTCGTCAGCTTCAGCAAGTTGCTTGAAATGAACCTAAAGTATACCTTGAGCAAGGTAATCATTTGAACCACACAGACTAAACTACACAAAACGACAGACCAATATCACTGTTACCATCCTTATCCAAAGTTTTGGAAAGGATCGTATTTATTAGAGTAACAGACTTCTTAAACAAACATAATATTTTTTGCGAATCACAGTTTGGCTTTCGAGCAAATCACAATACAACTCAAGCGGTATTGAAATGCATCGATACATTATCACATGCCGTTGATCAACATTTACATACAATTGCAATATTCCTGGACTTTTCCAAGGCTTTCGATACAATTAACCATGATATCCTATTAGTAAAGTTGTCACACTATGGTGTTAGAGGGAAAGCCTTGGAATGGTTCAGGAATTATTTATCGAATAGAAAACAATTTGTACAAATAGATAATCACAGTTCTGCATTGCGACCAATAAATTGTGGAGTTCCACAGGGTAGTATACTAGGTCCCCTGTTATTTATAATATACATAAATGACTTTTATTAATCTTCAGATGTTCTATCTTTCATTTTATTTGCAGACGATTCGACCTTATTTATTCCCATGCGAACCAAAACACACTATTGTCTACTATAAATCGTGAACTGAGACATGTAGTTGAATGGGTTAAAGCAAACAAATTATCCCTTAACATCCTGAAGACAAACTTTATGTTATTTAGTAACACTTTGCAAAATCTACTTGGAGACATCCTTTTGGACGATACTGCTCTAAAAAGGGTCTCTTCAACTAAAATTTTAGGTCTCATGATTGACGATAAATTGAAATGGAACATTCATCTTAAAAATATATCCAAAACTATATCAAGGAACATTGGTATAATTAATAAAATAAGACACTTTTTTCCAAAATCAACACTTTTTACACTATATTCCTCCCTAATACTTCCCTATCTGAATTATGGAATAATGACATGGGGTAACGCCAACAAATATCTTACAGACAAAATTCTCATCTTACAAAAGAACATTATAAGAATTATACATAATGCTCCTCCTCGTTCTCATACTAATAATTTATTTTACAAGTCCAATATTTTAAAACTTCCAGATCTATTTCTTTTTCAAACAGGGCAATTTATGTACAAATTGAATTCAAACGAACTCCCAAACATATTAATTAACATGTTTACAAAAAATAACGCCATTCACAATTACCCAACAAGACAATCACTCCGTTTTCACCTTCCCCGTACT
Source organism: Lytechinus variegatus (assembly GCF_018143015.1). NCBI lineage: Eukaryota > Metazoa > Echinodermata > Echinoidea > Temnopleuroida > Toxopneustidae > Lytechinus > Lytechinus variegatus. The sequence continues at coordinate 28,830,063 of NC_054745.1, read as the reverse complement.
CGCACTCAACTCGCACAAAAAACAATTTCCTTTTACGGTCCTAAATACTGGAATACACTCAGTCACGACATCATTAACTCCGTTAGCATGGTTAGTCTGAACTGTTTTAAAATCAAGCTAAAAAGCACATTCTCGAATCTTATAGAGTAAGTCCAAATTGAGCGCTCAGGACCCAACTTCTCTCTTTCTCTCTCTCTTCTTTCCTCTATGTCCTTCCCTTTCATCTGCCATCACCCTTATTCCCCCCCCCCTTCATTCTCTTTCATCCACACAGGTGCACCAGTCTTTCTTCTCGGTTATCTATCTTTTCACTTTCATCCATCATTTCCGTACTCCGTCACAATAGCTTTCTTACGATTTTTTTTTCTCGTTCTTGCATTTATACTTATACCTACAAACCTGTCTTTTAACTTATTCTTTGAGGAATCCACACTCAACAAGCCCTGCTTTTTAGTGGATCCCTCCATTTCCTCAACATTTATTTAAATAGTAAAGATTATATAATGATTATATTGTTCCGTGTCTATTGTATATATCTACTTATATATGCCACATTGCCATACTGTATAAACTTGCATATTCATTTATATCTTTGTAATGATTTCTTTTGCTGTTAAAATTGATTTGAGTTGAAATGAAATAAACCAAACTGAAACTGAAACTGAAACCAATAACCAAAAGGAATAAGAAGTATTTAAGTTCGGATTCTAACCATTAAGTGATGGTTATAGAACAGTTTGACAGATACTTACCATTTCCGAGAGTCAAACACTAACCCAGAGGGCTGTAGGACTAAGTAGATAAACCACGGGTAAAATTTTAACCAATTATTTGTCCAACCAATTTGGAGCAATATTTTACCCAATGCGGGAAACACATTATCCTTTTGAATGGGCTATATTTTCATCAGACTGGTTTAATGAAAATGCCCAAAAGAAATTCCCAATATTGGTTAGACTCGTGGAGGATTTTTACCCGATATTTTTTAGAGAGCAGCTCCCAAACCTCACTACACGAAGCCGATTGCGAATAGAGAAAAGTTATCAGACTGTGGTGACGTTTGCGAGATCCGACGAAGTGCTGTGATGGATATGCCTAGGGATTTAGTTGCGAGGGAATTAAAATTGACGGCACAAAACTAGAGAAATAAGCCAGTTCGTAGTTCCACTCTGCGCATGATCAAAGGATTCTACGCATGATCAGAGGAAGGTCATTTGTACTAAAGTGACATGGTGGTTTAAAATCTAATGAGATAAGCACCAACTTTGATGTCTTGATTATTCATATATTCTTTTGAATTGTGGTTTTCATTTACATCCACAAAAAACAACAATGCGTCCACGAACGACTGGTATTTCACAGTTTGCCAAGTACATTGTGCAACATGCTATGATATGCATTCAAAGTAGGAATGCAACAAATACCTTCATGAAGTGTTCATTGGTGTGCTATTCTAGTCCCCTGGTCTATTCAATTTCTTAATCCTGCTATGTAAGGCAAGTCTACGTAATATCTTGCTTTGAAATCTGCCTATCATAATGAAAGAAATGAAAGGTCATTTGACCAAAATTGTCCCTGAAGTAACTACGAACTGGTCTATTAATTTGTATCAACTGCCAAGGCGCGTACGGCGCTGATGCAGATCAGATCACTTTTAAATTCACCACCCCTGCGTCCTTTATAAGCATTCATTCACTTATTCACACTGTTAAAAATGCTTCATTCTTTATTGCAGGAAAATATGATTGGAATGTATCGTATATTTCGTTTGCATTAATGATACTCTATTGCATCTGTACCCTCACAATTTGTCTCGTTTTTTGTTAATTTATATTTCTTCTGATTTGTATGTTGAAAATAGATAATTCAAGTTCACGTCAAGCGAATAAGCCGCGGACATGGTATGAAACTGACGATGGCGAGGCCTCGAGGGGGTAGCGTGACATCAAAAATTATCTAGGGACAACTGCAGAAAAAAAGATAGACTTAAATGTCCACTAGAAGAGATATCAGAGAACCGTTAAAGGTCAAGTCCACCCCGGAGAAATGTTGGTTTGAATCAATAGAGAAAAATCTTACAAGCATAATGTTGAAAATTTCATTAAAATCGGATGTAAAATAAGAAAGTTGTGACATTTTAAAGTTTCGCTTATTTTTTTTAGTTAAATGCACAACTCAGTGATATGCAAATGAGAGAGTCGATGATGTCCATCACTCACTATTTCCTTTGTTATTTATCGTTTGAATTATACAGTATTTGAAATTTTACAGAATTGACATTAATGTACAACTTGACTAAACCACATAATCTTAAACAATGTTAAGTCCACATGTTCAGGGATGAATAAAACTTGATTTCACATGACAAGGGGGAGAAAATCAAAATATTTCATATTTCATATAATTATGGTGGAAGCGCCGTGGTGTTGCGGTTCTGACTCTCGCCTTGTAATCAGAGGGTCGTGTGTTCGGATCCCACCATGGTCTAGCATCCTTTGGCAAGGCATCAATCCACACTTTGCCACTCTCACCCAGGTGCTAATTGGGTACCGATAGGAAACAACCGTCATTGTTGTTGGTTTAGCAAGTGTGCGGCTAACAGGATGATTGAAATGCTATGAATCCAGTGACCGGATAGTTGTGACCTTTCGCAATTCTCACGGACGCTAATATTAGGGTCCCCTAACACAAAATTTAACGCTTAACCATACACTTGATTTTTAAGATTGATTGTACATTATAGTTAATAGAATCAAACATAGAATCCTGCTCTACAATCAATGCTAAGCTTTGTGTTACAGGGGGGTTACAGGCCCTACAGATCCACTTTTCGTGTTCAAAATCCTTTCCCGCGACACCCGCACCATACATGCATGTATATTACGACTGATGGCTGGAGATATTCGAAATGCAGGATCTAAAATGACTTGGATAAGAAAGTGGTTTTTCGAACAAATCGAGTACATATTGAGTGAGGAAAAACTTACTGAATGAAGGATTAGATATAGATCATTACAGTCCATCGAATCGATATTGCATTTAATGTGGATTATTGGTGGATCACTGGCAATTGATTTCATGGGTCAGATCAACCTCTCCAGCCGAATCATGCGTTGATATGTACACAGCATATGCCATACGTTTGAACTTGCGCGTTTCTTTTGTTTCTTTTTTTTTACTCCTACACAAACGATATGCCTCTAGCACACGATGTAATGGGCATTATGTTTTACCCTCCCCAGAAATGAGGGATTAGATTCAAATTCCGGGGGGACCACTTCCATTGATGAGTGGATACCAGGCACGACCATGGGGTTTCGAAAAGTGCTCTAAACAAGGGAAGCAATTATTTTCCAGATTATGAAAATGCATCTCTTAACAAGTATTTGGCTTGTGAAACCCTACAAGTATTGGATATATATATATCCCTTTGTCAGCATTTTAAACATTGTTTTGACACCCTTTTAACGTTACATAGGCCTGTACGTAACGTACTTGCCCACTCTGTCCCCTTTTACGCGTGGTCGCTCCTGGTATCCACTAATCAACGGAATTTGGCCCCGGACGGCCTCTCGAGCTCTGGGAGGCGGGAGCCAGATGTGGCTTTGGAAAGTCGTCCTCAATCGGATATATCGCTGTTACCATAGTAGCAACCAGAATTTTGCACATGAAACCCATATTGAAAGTTTCCGTTGCAGATGCGAAACTAAACAAAATCTCATATCACACAATTTGCATTGCAGGACAGAATTTTACCACCATGATGATGGGCCCAAAAAGTCTCTTCCAAAATCAACTACCGTCTTAAATAAGCGTGCGCGTCCTCAAACGAAAGGTCGGGACTAATAATTGTGAAGCACTCTGAGCAGTAGTAGATTGATGAAGCGCTATATAAATGCCAATCATTATTATCATTACAATTATATAGAGCAACTGCATAGTCTGACTAACCTAATTGTCCAAGGTAATATGTAAGACGTTGACAATGCAGTCAGACCGGCTAGTGCTAATGAGCAAAATAGGCAAAATACATCCAAATCCTCTCGTGGATAATTCTTCCTCCCTGCAAAATCTCGTGAATCGTGAGATTTTCTTTCTCGAAGAATTATACCCACTTTATCCTCATTGACAAGTCAAATAATACCAATGCACCACTGGGCAGAGTAAATATTTCTGTTTCATGTTGGCCAACAAAAAAAATATCTGGTAAAGAATATGTTGATAAATAAGTGGATTTTTAGGCCAGATCATGTGTCACAAACCTGAATTTGTTTACTCTGTTTTATTTTTTTTTCAAATTGTGAAAAATATTTATATTGAGCCTCAATGATATCTTTATCACCACAAAGCTGGAATTCTTTGCTTTCTCAAAATGTCACTTTTCTATCGGGCACCTTTTATTCAGGACAAGATCATGCTTCTCCAATGCAAGGTGCAAGACGAGCTTCCTAAAATTTTTGAGTAGCGTCAACTTCAGAGTTCTCATTGGCTGGATAAAGTTTAAAAACAACAGGTGCGGGTGATTTGAAGAGATTACCACATGGGGAGTGTGAACCTGGAGGCCCCCGCATTGGAAGCGTTATAATTCGGGTGGGTGCGTGGTAACTTAGACCATGGACCTAATAGGTCCATGTTTTGACTAATCAGGGTTCAGTATTCCTGTTCTGAAGCTGCTTTGGCCAATAAAAAGTGTAATCTTGACCCGATTAATCTCAATTCTTATTTTGAAACTTATGTCACTTGAAAAAAAATATGATATAAAATAATTGGGCTAAAACAAAAGTAAAGTTTTAAAAATTAAAGTTTTAAAAACAAAAGTAAAGTTTTGCCAGATGAAAATAATTATTTTTGTAACATGTTTTATATCAAAAGTTTCATTACGTTACAGAATTTTCAGATAAACCGAACACATGATGTGAAAGAATGATTCTTCTTAACAATGATACCAAAAAAATCTTGATTTTTGTTTTTGCAGGAGTTTCTGCATTTATTGTAAAGTTAAAATAAATTTTACAATACATAAAACATAATCGTAATATGAAATGAAAGTACATTGTAATGTGACAGATTTATAATAGTATCATAACAAAATTTAGACATAAATACATAAGGATAAGACAAAGTAATGAAAAAAAAAACAAATACAGTGGCACACTATATAAGCAAAAAAATGCTTGAGCAATAGCAGCCAAAGTGGGAAGAGCGCTACATGGAAACCTAATATTTTATACTGGTCCGGGTCTGGAACAAAATGTTACGTCAAAAATCATTAGAAAAGGAGAAAGAAGAAAAAAGAAGAAATGAAGAGTGCGTGTGTGTGAAAGTGGGTGAACGTGCAGGTGTGATACTAAGAATACTTCGAAAAAAGATATTTTTCAATGAAGCTTTAAAAGAAAAGATAGATGCAGTGAGTTTTATATCATTGGGCAAATCATTCCAGATTTCTGGGCCGTGATGTGTGATCGTTTTATGTGCGAATATTGTTATCGGGTTTGTGAGTTGGATGTTGGATGAGTGGCGTGTGGGATATGAATGTTGCTGTTGTAAACAAAAATATCTTGAAAGGGTGTAGTTATAGATTTAGTTGAAAACTTGTACATAAGAATGGCAGTTTGGAAAGTATGAATGTCATGAATTTTTAATGTTTTCAGGTTCCGAAAAATAGGATCAGTATGTGCTAAAAATTGCGAGTGGGAGCAAATGCGGAGTGCTTTCTTTTGGAGGCGTAGAATTGAGTCTATTTTGGTTTTGTTGCAATTACCCCACAATATGTTGCAATATGATATATGTGACAAAATAAAAGAATTGTAAAGCATAAATAACGATCTTTGGGAAAGACAATATTTCAGTTTGAATAGTATGCCAATACCTTTGGCAACAAGTGTGCTAATATAACGAATGTGGCTATTCCAAGTTAAATTAGAGTCAATTAATACACCTAAGAATTTCGTTTCTTGTTTTTCAGCAAGATGGATGTTATCAATGTTAATGGAGCCACGAAATATATGCTTAGAATTGATGTGTTTAAAGTACATGAAATTTGTTTTGTTAATGTTTAAGGAGAGTTTATTTGATTTAAACCACATGGACAATTTATTTAATTCATTATTGAATACTGTTACAAGCGTTTCTAAGTTACTGTGTGAAAAAAATACATTGGTATCATCTGCGAAAAGAACATAAGTAAGTAGGGGTGAAGCATTGATTATATCATTCATATAAATTAAAAATAACAAAGGGCCTAAGATAGAACCCTGTGGTACTCCACACTTAACATTGCAAACTTCAGAAGATTTAGAGTTAAAATAAACATATTGATATCGATTGTACAGATAATCTTGAAACCATGATAAAACAATCCCTCTGATTCCATATTTTTGTAATTTATTAGTATATGATGATCGATAGTATCGAATGCTTTCGATAGATAAGATATTTATTCGTCTTTCTGTCTGCACATACATTTATCTTACAAGTGTGATTTCACATTCTACAAATGAAAATCAATTAACCATAAATCATTGTTACAGTAGAGAAAAAAAAGAAACACAGCAAATAACTAATTACGTATTGAGAGAAAGACAAGGAGGACCCCTGAAAAAGCAAGGCTTGTAAGGCTAGGGTCTCCTTTGTTTCAAGTACATGACTAAAAAGTATTCAGTGTGTACATGTAATATCCTTAAAAATACAAGAGAAACAAAACAACTAAAAAAAAAGCAACAACAATAAAACACACACAAAAGAGAAAAACTAAAACTAATCAATGACAAAAAACACACTACAAAATAGAATACATTGCTTGAATGTACAATTATGAAGTCTAATAAACTAACAACAATATGATATAATTAAGGTATATATGATGGAACAAGAAATAAGTATGGATAACATGGCATGAAAAAAAGAGGAAGATCGTATGTAAAATACTAAAGTAAAAAACAAAACATGACAAAGGTAAAAGATACACAAGAAAAGAATACAATAGGGAAAAAAAAAACATGGGCTGACCCTCTGCAGAAGAATCCAGTTAGACAAGATACAAGATAAATAAATATTGATATATCATAACATTCTCCAGTCTTATATACAGTTTTTTTATAGGCTCCAAAATTAAAAAATAACATAGTATATAAAAGCATATCTTAACCTAGAGCAACTCACAAATAACAATTAAGAAGATAACCTTTAAGTACACGCTGAAAAGTATAAATGCTTACCGATTTTTTAATATTTGAATTGAGAGAGTTCCAGAACCTGGGTCCTGTATTTACAACTGTCCTAAAAGCAAAACTTGTAACTTTGGTAAGTGGAATGCAGAAGCATTTCGTGTATAATAGTTATGTATGTCACTATTTTTCATGAACATTGTGACCAGAGCTGGTGGCATGATGCCTGCATTGTATGTATACATTAGAGTACCAAGTTGAAAATCATAGATATCTTGTAATTTAAGAATTCTATGCTCATAAAAAAGTGGGGTAGTATGCGAGCGATAGTTAACATTACAAACAATTCTTAAAGCTCTTTTCTGAATCAAGTACACCCTTTCTAGATTGGTTTTAAGAGAATTACCCCATGCAAGAACACCGTAATTGAGATAAGGGAGAATTAGTGTTGAATAAATCATACAAAGAATATCAGTAGAGAAAAAGGATTTCAATTTATATATTACACCACAATTTTTTGATAATGTCTTACATAGATGATTTATATGGGTTTTCCAAATCAGTTTTTCATCTATATGCAACCCCAGAAATTTGGTCGTCTTTACTCTATCTATTAACACATCATTAAATATAACATCACCTGGAACTTCTCTAATCCTGTTGCTAAAAAGCATGTAATTTGTTTTCTGCAAATTTAGAGATAATTTATTTGCTTGAATCCACAAAGTGACTTTCCTCAGTTCACTATTAACTGTTTTTAAAAGGGTCTCAGGATTTCTGTGGAAATAATACAAACTTGAATCATCTGCAAATAAAATGAATGATAAAATATCAGAGGAATAGTGAAAATCATTAATATACACAATGAATAATAACGGACCAAGAAGGGATCCCTGGGGAACACCACAAGTGACATTCTGTAAACCTGACTCAGCATCCTTTATCGAGACAAATTGTTTCCTGTCAGCTAAGTAACTCTTGAACCAGTCCAATGCTGTACCCCTGATACCATAATGTGATAACTTGCCAATCAAAATATCATGATCTACTGTGTCAAAAGCTTTCGAATAATCAAGAAATATACCAATTGTATGCATCTTTTTGTCTATGGATTGTGATACTTTATCAATAAAATGTAGCAAGGCATGGGTGGTGGTATGTTTCTCACGAAAGCCAAACTGAAATTTAGAAAATATATTACTCTTGTTGAAAAATTTCAGAGTTCTAACATAGATCACTTTCTCAAGAATCTTTGAGAATGCAGTCAATAGAGAAATAGGTCTGTAATTATTCAGATATTGAGGGTCCCTTTCTTAAAAATGGGTACGACCTTCGCAATTTTCATGTCAGTAGGAACTTCCCCACATGACATTGATAGATTAAAGACATGAAGTAGCGGTTGAATAATTCCTAAGATAATTTCTTTAATTAAGTTGTTCGTAACCCCATCATAACCGGGACTTTTCCCGTTTTTAAGAGATTTCACAATGGTAAGCAGTTCTTCCCGAACTACTGGTAAGAAAAATAAACTTTTACTATTTCGCTCTTTCATAAAATCTCTGTAAGTCTGCTGAGAAAGTGGCACTGCCCGTGAAAGTTTTGGACCAATGCTGCAAAAGTAATCATTAAAGTTGTCTGCTATAATATTCCTTCTTCCACCACATGACCGTTAATTTCAATACTCTTTACATGTGATATCTTTCCTTTGACTTGAATACTTTCTTAATCACTTTCCAAGTTCCCTTGATATTGTTTCTTGTTGCTTGAAATTGAGTGCAATAATATGATTTCTTTGCAGTACGAAGAACTGAAGTAAGCGTATTTTTATAATTTACATAACGTTTACGTGAAGATTCAGTACCACGCACTTTATACGAATAATACAGCTTGTTTTTCTTGTTAATGGATCTCAACAAAGAAGCACTAACCCATGGCATAATAGGAACAGTTTTACGATTTCTTCTACTTTGCTTTACAACTGGTACATTTTTATTATACAGAGACATGAATTTTTGTAAGAACCTTTTAAACGATATGTTCACATCATTTTCTTTAAGAACTTCACTCCAGTCAGTTTCCATTAATGCTGCTCTCAGCTTTGCGATATTAGCGGAAGTGTTTTTCCGAATTGATTTGGATTCTTGTCTACAGCCTCTATCCAAGTTTAGACGAGCGAAGATTGGGAAATGATCTGAAATATCTGATACAATGATCCCTGAGGATGGAAAAGGTTGTCTATTACAGAAAATGTTATCTATGAGCGTAGATGAAGCTTCAGTTACCCTTGTTGGTTTAATAATTAATGGCATTAAGGAAAAAGACAGCATCATATTAAGAAATGCATCATAATGATAATTTTCATCACACTGAAGGAGGTTTATATTATAGTCACCCATTATGAAAATTGTTTTGTTTACGAAAAGTGGGTTTGAAAGAATACTATGCATTTCGTTCACAAAACTCTCTAAGTTACTCTGAGGGGGTCTATACACAACTCCAAATAAAACATATCTTTTTCCTGGAATGAAGCACTCTGCAAATATTCATTCCATATGCTCAGCCATCATATTTAGCTCATCCCTTAATTGAAAGTCCACTGAATCTGGAATATATAAAGCGACTCCACCTCCTTTTTTAGCATATCTATGATTAGACACAAGATTATGACCAGGAATACGATAAAGATTTGAGTCATTCTCACTCGAGAACCACGTCTCAGTGACTCCAATCACTGTTTTACTATCTTCAAATTTGTCAATTAGTGTACTAAATGCATCAAAGTTCCTAGGCATACTTCTCATATTTAAATGCAAGACAGTAGCAATTTCAAGATTGTCTTGAAAACTATTAATAAACTGATTTTCTGAATAGTATTGACAGTTAATTGCAGAAGCATGTCCTAAATCATCAGTATCACTAAGCTCTAGAATTCTTGAATTATTTTCTAAGGAGCTACAAATGGCTTCTTCTATACTAATCATTAGGATGTTGAGTATACAATTTCAAGTGAAATCTAACTGTTTGCACCATAAAGAACATGTCAGCATGAAAAGGAAGATTGTCAAGATGCACACATAATATATAAGAGAAAAGCATCCAATAATGTATATAAAATAAAATGAACATATTACTTAACTTACAAAAGCAAATGAAAAAAAAAGATGATTAGAGATTGTAATAGAAATAACAATGAAAGAAAAAAAACACAAAGGAAATTACAAAGGAAAGTTGAATGGAAAAAGAAAAGTAATTTTGGGTTATCATGGGATTTGGCTTGCAAGGAAATAACCCTTTTTTCAAAGTGGGCATATAGGTCAGCATGATATCCTACAATAGGCATTAATTATAATTCAAAGCTTCAAAATATCATCATCACATGTGATGAGTTTTTTCGTAAGTCCGCCTCCCGTGTTCTTAATTCCAGCGAAAATTTTTCCATCGTTGCTCCAAGACCGCTCAACTTTCGGTGAGTGACGAACATTGAAAAGTAGCTTCTGTCTTGTGGGAGTCAGATCGTCGTTAACAAAGATTTTTGAACCCTTCAACTTTGATCTGGCTCCCATAATACGAGCTCGGGTGCGGAGGCTGGAAAACTCCACTAGCAGTTGACGAGGAGAACTTCTCCTTGCTCCTTTGTCTACTGGAGGACCCAGTCGATGACATCGGACAAAGTCGGATGAACTCAAGTTGACCCCCATCCTCCTGCCAACGTCAAGGACAGCCTCCTCTGGATCCTCATCTTTCACCTCTGGAACTCCTTGGATCCTGATGTTGCGTGACCTGGATTTTTGCTCCAGGTCATCAATTCTTTGCTCCAAGACTGCCATTTTTTCCACGGATTTCTTTTCTGCCTCCTTATGTAGTTGAATCTCTGACTCCTGGGCCTTTATCCTCCCCTCAAGATCCATGATCCGGCCCTCCTGCATCTCTAGCCGGGTGATGATTGCAGACATTGCCTCTGTAACCGCATCTTTTACAAACTTTTTTAGTTGACTACTTTTCTCGAGCTTGTCGATGACAAGCTGGGCAATGTCGTCAGATTCTCTTTTTGTTGGCATATTAAAAAATATGGGTTTAAAATGAGAAATGGGTGGGAATAATCCAAAAAAAAGCAAATTGTTGAAAATTAATGTGAGTGAAGTCTGCAGCGGAGGAAAAGACCCAAGTGAGAGGACAGGTTTATGTGAACAGCAAGAGCATTGATAGAGTAGTATTCTGTTTTGAAGCGAAGACTATGTTTACAGGAATGGAATGTTAACTAATAACTTCTCAAGGACATTTCTCCACATTGATCCACTTTCACTTTCACTAACATTTTTAGCTCCAAGTATCACAAAAAGTCCAAGGTGTGGGACTGTAGTAAGAAGTTCCTTGCAAGACCCATGAGGAATCCAACCAAAAAACACATAAAGTTTCTACATTCTGATAGTAGCGTATATCAACACAGATGTCACAAAGATGGCATCTATTAGCTGCACAACATATGAAGTGTGAAGTATGAAGACTTAGACTAGAAAAGAAGATTTTTTGTAGACACTTTACAAGCACATGGCAGAGTTGATCCTATCAATATTATTATTGATAGATCCATGAAAACTCCGACAGTATGCTCTTTTTTTAAAGGGAATCTGTTATTTTGTCGTATAATTGTAAAATTGCATAGTCAGTTCAATGTTTTGACCTGAATCCGTATTGATTGGGAATTGATAAGTTATTTGTGTCCAAAAAAGAATATAGTCGTTTGTAAATTATTTTTTCAAGTATTTTGGAAATGCTTGGTAATGATGAAATAGGGCGGTAGTTGGCGATTTGGCAAGGGTCTTCTTTTTTGTATATGGGAATTATTTTTGCAATTTTAAGTTGATCGGGGAAAATTCCATTTGTGAGAGATAAAATGAATATATGTGATAGTGGAGAAGCCATTTAATTGTTTAAGTTAATGTACACTGATACCGTCATGACCACTAGATTTAGTACATGTAGGTGTAAATGATCGAACTATTTCTAAAATTTCATAAATATTAGTGGGATTGAAAAATAAGGAATGTTCAGTATGGTTGTCTAAATATTTTGTAAAGTCGTTTGCATTACTTACTATTTGAGATGAAAGGTTAGGGCCAACATTGGTGAAAAAAAAAATTGAATGCATTAGCAATTTCGGAATGATCTTGCGTTTTATGCCCGTTTAGAAGGAAATCAACATTATTAAGATCATGCGGTTTTTTTACCTAACATTTCATTTACTGTGTTCCACATTATCCACAATGTTTGTTATTATCTTTGTTGTTTTCTATTTTGTTAGAAAAATACGATTTACGAGCTAGACGGATTATTGATGTTAATCTATTTCGGTATTTTTTGTATTTTTGTATATGTTCTAGGGTGGGAGATTTAAGCGATATCTTATATAATCGATTACGAGTGAATATTGATTTAATTATGCCTTGGGTGATCCATGGTTGTTTATTCTTCTTTTTACTTGGGTTGATTCTCGTCAGAGGTATATTTTTGTCATAGTATTGGAGAAGTTTATTTAGAAATATGTCATATGATCTGTTAACATTATCTTCTCCAAAAACGTCTTCCCATCCCTCTGCACTCAAATCAGTTTTAAGAGCATCTATGTTATGTCTAGTTTCTTTTCGCCGGGTGACTTTTCCTTTAATGAGTGGCTTATGTAAATGTTTATAATCTCGGCATATCGTAAAGATTGGTAGATGGTCAGAAATGTCGTAGGAAATTATTCCGTTGTTGTTATTATTATTATCTAATAAATTTGCATTGCAAAAATATATTATCTATTATTGTGTGTGATATACTTGTTATCCGCGTTGATTGATTTATCAGAGGACTAAAGGAAAATGATGAAAACAAATTAATTAACTGTTGGCCAAGAGGAGAGTAAGGCATTGATATGTCTATGTTGATATCTCCCATGAGATAAATATCCTTGTTTTCGTGTGATATTGTTTCAAGACAGGATTCCAATTTATCGAAAAAAAAAATGTTAGCGATGTTATTTGGTGGTCTATAGACTACACCGACTAATTTGTTTTTATTGTTATCATCAATAATTTCAATGAATAAGGATTCTATACCTTCAAGTTGAATGTCATGTCTTATCTTGAAATGTAAATCATTATGAATGTAAAAAGCGACACCCCCTCCCATTCTACGTTTACGATCACTATGTTTTAATGTATAATTGTCAATATTAAAAATGTTTGGTGAAATTGAGTGTAACCAGGTTTCTGATATGGCGATTAAGGAAAAGGGAGATGTATTCAATATGGATAAAAATTCACTGAAAGTATCAACATTTTTTGCAAGCTTCTGATATTTATGTGCATCAGGCTAAAGTCGGTTGGTTTATCGATTTTAGCTGTGTTGAAAGCTGAATTAAATTCATTTGCAGTGTAGTATTTACACTGGGGTGTAAAGACTTCATTATTCATGAATACGTCGTTTATGTTCATAAAAGGCTGAATAAACTTCGGTTTGAAATAAGGAGTAGTGAATTTGAGGTGAAAGGTGCGTGCATGTGAGAGTGAAAGTGAAGTATGTACATCATAATAATAATAAGGGTGTGTCGGATGTTTTGAGCGTACATGATTATGTGACGAACAGACTCCGGGCTGCACAGTATAACAAACAAGAGAGGAAAAAAGAAGGGGGATCCTGCGGAATTTTGTTAACCTGTACAAATGCATGTCTTTGGTTGAAATAAATCTCGAGTTTCACTAGTCTCAGAATAAAAAAAAAGGTGAAATCTACGTTGGCATGATACAATGAATACTAACAATGTTCTATTTAACCTCATGGATAGGATCGTCACCGAAAAAAAATCAATTTACCTATCATTTAAGCGTATTATGGAATGTAAGAGCGAGGAAATCAAATTGTTTACAAAAGTGAAGTATGTTGACAATGAGGATATCCATTTACATATAAGAATCGTATCCAGGTCATTAATCTACAGTTTTAGGTCTATATTGTCGATTATGTAAAGATACATGTAGCCTACATTGGAAAATCGGAGTGAAAGTGAGATACTATTGAAATGAACAAGGTGATTGAAATAACATGAATAGACAAACGTTGGCATGGAACATAGAAAGTATGCAAATGATTAATACAAGCAGGGAGATAATACAGCAAAGGCATAGATACTATAGAAATTACTTTCGACAAGGGATCTCATTTTACATAATGATTGTGAGAAATTTCCAGTAAGAGGAATGTGCACATGTACCACACTATACTATTCAAAGTGGATAGAGCTTCATTGAATCTTGCATTAGAATTATAAAGCTTCAAAGGAAAATGGGTTGCATTACTTAGAATTACACGCTGTGTGTAGCGAGTTCAAGCGAAGCCAAAAGATTATCAGATATTTTTAGCATAGTAAAAATAAAAAATAGATCCCTAATGTGGAAAAAGAACAGTATAAAAAAAATCAGACAATGTAACAGGTAACAAAGTGACCATTTTAGAAAATTGCAATAAAAGAATCATTTAGTGATTCAGGATACCAGGGGTTACAGATCGTGACAACAGAAAATTCTTATATGGAGAATGAGAATTTTTTTTCCTGTACTGAGAATATGAAAAGTTTCATCAACTTTAGATTGTCAGTTATAAATATTTGTTAATGAGTATAATACACAAGGAAGACTCGCACCGATTCAATGAATTCCTAATTTTATTTTGGAAATCGTCATTACAGAAAAAAAAACTCGAAATTTTTTTTTCCATTATTTGGTTACGGATTTTGCAGAAAGTTCAACAGTTGCAAAAATGAATATTTTTTTTAAATGTTACTTTATACATTGACCAAATGCAAAAATCTGAATATTAGAATAAGAGAATGCGTCATTTATAATTCACGTTCATGTAATGCTGATCTGACTCTGTCAACCTATCGCAATATAACTTTTTTTTCGTTAAGATCGCATCGACCAAAGAGAAAATCCTTTTTAAATTATGCAGAGATAGATCCTGTGAAAGGAGGAATATCTAAAAGGGTTTTAATTTCAGTTACAAACAAGCGAGACAATTCTGAAAGTAGAATAATATACTATTAGTTTGGTTTAATTTTGGCTAGAATGTGGTGAAATGTTTAGGTTAAACTAGCTGATATGATAATGTAAACTCATATTATCACAAACAAATTGAGTTATGATGCATACGATTCAAGGGTGTTTATATATGTATAGACAAAATACATGTTGATCTATTCTGTTAACATATAAAATATCTCGTTTATATTGAAAAAAAATGTACTCCTAAAAAAGTCGAGAAAATAAAATATATCAAAAGGGGAAATGTCTAACCCTGACTATATTTGAGTTAGGAAACAGCAAGACTAGTTTGTGATGGCTTTTCAAAAAACCAAAGAATTCAATATGACTCATACTGTCTACATGACCATATATAAATCTGTTCATAGTAATATGATAGAAAATTCCAAAAGTATATACACAGAGTGTAGAACAGAATAGTACATTTGGCTGGTTAAGAGTTGAATGTAAGTATCTAAATATGAATTTAGAGCAGCAAGGACAGAGTTAAAAAGGGGACTTTGGGGCCAAGCTCGTTAAAAATGAAAAAAAAACCCTCTCTAGTCATGAATTTCACAGATGGGAGAAGCTACTTTATGGGGACCTGCCTATTATCATGGATCCTACCTATGATATTATCAACATCAGCCATTCTCTACCACGTTTAGTAAATAATGGTGCAATCACATTTCCCCTACGGCTGCCTCAATAGGAAGAGAGTCATTGAATGTTCAAGAGCCGGTATAGCCGTGCTAACGCCGTGGTAAAAATATGCAGTGCTTAGAACGTTGTATTAAATGCAATAATTGTGCTGCAGAACAATTGTTATGATTACGATTGGTTATCATGATCATTATCATTGTTGCTATTATTACTATTATTATTGTTATCATTATCATTTTTGTCTCACCTGCGAAGCAAAGTGAGACTATAGGCGCCGCTTTTCCGACGGCGACGGCGTCAACATGAAATCTTAACCTGAGGTTAAGTTTTTGAAATGACGTCATAACTTGGAAAGTATATGGACCTAGTTAATAAAAATTGGCCATAAGATTAATCAAGTATTACTGAACATCCTATTAGAGTTTCATGTCACATGACGAAGGTCAAAGGTCATTTAGGGTCAATGAACTTAGACCATGTTGGAGGAATCAACATCGAAATCTTAACCTGAGGTTAAGTTTTTGAAATGACATCATAACTTAGAAAATATATGGACCTAGTTCATGAAACTTGGACATAAGGTTAATCAAGTATCACTGAACATCCTACATGAGTTTCACGTCACATGACCAAGGTCAAAGGTCATTTAGGGTCAATGAACTTTGGCCGAATCGGGGGTATCTGTTGAATTACCATCATAACTTTGAAAGTTTATTGGTCTAGTTCATTAAACTTGGACATTAGAGTAATCAAGTATCACTGAACATCCTGTGCGCGTTTCAGGTCACATGACCAAGGTCAAAGGTCAATGAACTTTGGCCGAATTGGGTGTATCTGTTGAATTACCATCATAACTTTGAAAGTTTATGGATCTCATTCATGAAACTTGTACATAAGAGTAATCAAGTATCACTGAACATCCTGTTCGAGTTTCAGGTCACATGATCAAGGTCAAAGGTCATGTAAGGTCAATGAACTTTGGCCATGTTGGGGTTTTTTGTTGAATAACCATCATATCTCTGTAAGTTTATTGGTCTAGTTCATAAAAAGTGGACATAAGAGTAACCATGTATCACTGAACATCTTGTGCGAGTTAGAGTAGTATTCAAAGTCAGCACTGCTGCTATATTGAACCGCGTGATGCAGTTGAGACGGCCAGAGGCATTCCACTTGTTTATTATTATCATGATTATTATCAATATCATCATCATCCTTGTTATTGATTATCATAATGTAATGATAATGATATAATAGTACAATGTAAATTAATAAAAACAAAGACTTTTGTTTATTCGAACTTGTATTTATTGATAGGTAATTATGGGGGCGTTCTTTCTTTTGTCACAATTGTAATTACATCGACTGGCTATTAGATAAAAGTGACGTTAAAGTTTTCTGTACGCCACTGTATTTGTTGGAAAGCAAAAGATCCTTAGCAATTTCGTATGCATAACCTAAGGCTGGGTTTCAACCCTTTCTTGCCTTCAGAAAGCAATTGATATCGGTTTGAACAATAAATGGCGATGTTACGCTGGTGAAAACACGACCCCCAGAAGGCTGGATTCGAATGCAGAGGTGTGGCAGGGCAAGATAACACTTCTGTTATGTCACATCGGTTCCTTAGACGTGTAGTCAAACTGTTTCTATAACATGTCTATAATCAATAAATTTAATAATAATAATACCAACATGCACATTATAGCGCATATCACTGCCAAATGCGTCTCTATGCGCTTAATTGGATATTACCCTGGCTTTAGCCCCGCAGCCTTTTACAGCATTTCAAGGAATAAATTCCTGCCAGGTACCCATTTACCTCACGTGGGTCGAGTGCAACACAATGTGGATACATTTTTTGCCGAAGGAAATTGTAATTTCGTTTTTAAGAAGTTTGATATATTTTCTTACTTCCAGTTTGGCTTCCGTAAGAAGCACAGTACCGTACACTCTTCATTGTCTTTTGTTGAGAAAGTCTCTCACTCAATTGATTTATTGTCCCACACTATAGGTATATTCCTGGACTTCTCCTTCGACACCATTAACCATGACATTTTACTTTATGAACTGTCGCACTATGGTGTGCGTGGGAAGGCCTTGGAGTGGTTCAGGAGTTATTTACTGAATAGGAAACAATATGTATCTTTAAACGAATATGAATCTGAACTGCGAAACACCAGTTGCGGTGTACCGCAAGGAAGTTTACTTGGCCCTCTTCTATCTGTTTTGTACATAAACGACTTCTATAGATCATCAAACTCCTTATCATTTATATTATATTATTTGATCCCAATATTTTCTTTTCACATAAAGATCCAAATATTTAAGTTAATACAGTTAATACTGAGTTATTAAGTATATCGCAATGGATACATGCGCACAAACTTTCACTTGTCTTGTCTTAATTTACAAAAAACAAATTACATGCTATTTAGCAACTCTTTAGATTCTTTACCTTCAGGTATAATTCTAAACAACACACCATTAAAACAGGTTTCTCATACTTTTTTTCAGACATTTTTTGGGGTCATTGTTGATAACCATTTTACATGGAAAATGCATATTATTATGTAAAACTATCAAGAAATATTGGTGTTATCAATAGAATGAAATTTGTTTTACCACAATCCTCATTATAAAATCATGCTTTTTTCATCATTGATTTTGCCATACCTGAATTACGGTCTCTTGATTTGGGGTAATACCCATCAAACATTGATAGAAAATATTTTTATACTGCAAAATAAGGTTATCCGGATCTATTGTAATGCTCCAATACGCTCTCCTACTAATTCTTTATTTTTCGAAAACAAGATTTTAAAAATTAAGGATTTATATTCATTTCAACTAGGTCAGTTTATGTATCAATATAAAAGCAATAATTTACCTATTGTTTTTCATGACATGTTTCATAAAAATGAGGGCATTCATAAATACCCAACTAGGCAATCAGATGAATTCCATTTACCGCTTTTCAGAACGTTCAAAGCCAAAAATACTTTCATTTATGAAAGCCCCAAATTTTGAAGTTCACTTCATAACGACTTAAAAAAATCCCCCTCTCTGTACACTTTTAAAAGAAGGTTAAAATCTTTCTTACTGAAATCCTATAATCACGTCTAAAAAATCATCACAGATTTATTTCTTTATTCACCTTCCCTTTTCACTTATGCCCTACTTCGCTTCTGTTTGTCTACACTCCTCTCTCTGTAGTTCTCACATTCACTCTTCACCCCCCTCTTTCCTCCCTCTCTCTCTCTCTCTCTCATTCATCCGCTTTCTTTCTTTAGTTTCTCATTCCTGATCTGAGTTTTTGGCGTAATTTTCGTATATTTTGGTTGTTTAATATTTTCTTTTAATGATGTCTCCTTTTGGCGATCATGGTTTGTATTTTGATTTGTATATATAAAATTTATTTCTCGCTTGTCATATTTTGAGGAGCCCGCAATATACAAGCTTTGCTTTTTAGTGGGATCCTCCATTTTCACAAAGTGTAAATCAAAAATCCTTTACGCAAGATTATTTTGTATGTAACTTTCTTATAACATGTCTTTTTAAAGTTGATTTTATGACCTTGGTAGATTTTTTATGATGTCGACTTGTTATGATTGTATTTATTTGATTTATATTTTGTTGAAAATGAAATAAATGAAATGAAATTACGCCATGATTGGGATTTAAACCCACGACCCTCTGTTTCAACGTCCGAAGACTAATCCACTGGGCCACAACGCTCCACATTTTTATAGATTGCATTCGGGTAGCACTTACCAGTAAGATAATATGTTCACGTAGACACCTTGGGGTTCTTTCTCAGGTGCATAAACATGGTTATAAACCACGAACGCCCTGAAAAAGCAAACGCTCAAGCTGCTCTAACAAAGCTTGAAGAGCCCCAAGCAAGTGCTTAAAGGGATGATCCGGGCTGAAAGTATTTATAGCTTAATAAATTGAGTAGAATTCACTTAGCAAAATGCCGAAAATTTCATCAAAATCGGATAACAAATAACAAAGTTATTGAATTTTAAAGTTTAGCAATATTTGGTGAAAACAGTCGTCATGAATATTCATTAGGTGGACTGATGATGTCACATCCCTCCAAGAACTCCAACTCCTCCAAGAACTGGAAAACTTGGATTGACAACTGATTTAGTGCATTATATATTTATTGCTGCAACTTATTTCATTAAAGGGAAACATATTATTCACACAAGTATGAAATAATGATATAAAATATGATTTCATGTAATAACATAAAACGCAAAGTGGAGATGTGACATCATCAACCCACCTAATGAATATTCATGACGACTGTTTTCACAAAATATTGCTTAATTTTAAACTTCAATGACTTTATTGTTTGCTGTCCAAATTTGATGAAATTTTCGGCATTTTGCTCAGTATATTCTACTCTATGTATTAAGATATAAATATTTTCAGCCCGGATCATCACTTTAAACCCACAAGCAAAAGTTCTTTCTATCCGTAAGCTTTTTAGCAATTTCTTAATCGTCAAGCGAATGCTACCAGGCAGTTAGCAATTGCTTTATATTACAAACTAAAATATTTGCTCGCTCATTTTTATGCAAACGGAATCAAGCAAGTTAAACTTCGATTAAACACAGCCACGCAATATCCTAAGCCTTGATGGATATATGCAGAATATATTTGAATTAAGTCTAAGCTAAATCAATTAAATCTAAACATAATAACGTTTTTATCGTACATTTTTTTACGCTTCATTTACATGAAGTTCCCGTAATATGTTGGATTTAAGATTTTCACATGTTTTAAGTATTAGTGCAAGGTTGTTCTTTTCGCCAAAATGCAGCAACTCAGAAAAAGGGTCTATTTTACTTAAAGGGGAATGAAACCTTTGGAAGAAGTAGGCTTGTGAGGAAACATAAAAATCAAAGAATAAGAACAAAGAAAGTTTGAGAATAATCGGACAAATAATGAGAAAGTTATGAGCATTTGAATATTGCAATCACTAATGCTATGGAGATCCTCCCTTTGGCAATGCGACAAGGATGTGTCATGTCACATGTGAACAACTTTCCCTTTGATGGACTATAAAATACCCTCAAAATGTCTCTTTTTTGCTTTTCTTGTGTGATGCAAACTCTTTATCCATGATGCATTTTTTAAAATCTGTATTACATGCCCTCCTATAGAAAGAACACATGATCTACCGATAGATGTGATAAAAGAGGCAATGTAAGTGAAATATATATTAAAATAATGGGGAGAGTTGTACACAAGTGACATCACACATCTTTGTCGCATTGCCAATTTGAGGATCTCCATAGCATTGGTGATCGCAATATTCAAATGCTCATAACTTTCTCATTTATTTATCCGATATTTCTCAAACTTTCGTTGATCTGTTTCTTTGGTTTTTCTGTTTTTACACAAGCTATCTTGTTTTAAAGATTTCCTTCTCCTTTAAATGTTATGTTCATTGTTGTACACTTACTAGGAAGATCATGGGGGGGGGGGGTTCTTCACTCCCATGGGACAATGAGTCAGATGCATGAAAAGTAACAATTGCTTTTGCTAGGCTTTTGCTTGATTCCGTATGCATAAAAAAAGCGAACAATTGCGTTTGCTAGTAAGTTCTAGCAATCGCTAAAGGCCTGGTCACACCACCCGAGCGTTGTTGAAACGGAGAGAAAAAATCATCACCGCTCGCTACCGTTCACCATTTTCGATTTCGATTGTTTTTTTTTTTCTGTTTTCAATTTTTGTTTCCGATTTTTTCCCCAATTTTGTGAGCGAAATTCGACCCTCTCTTCCTACCGCTAAACCAACGCTCGCCACCGTTAAACCAACGCTAAAGCTACGCTGGCTTCAGCGGTACACCGCTAAGGAAACGCGCATGTTTTCGATTTTTTTTTCCCCCAATTTTGTGAGCGGTGACAAAAATTGGACCCTCTCTCCCTCCTATCGCTCCATGACCGCTCCAACAATGCTCGGGCGGTGTGACTGCTATCATTTCATTGACGATTCAGCTATTGCTTAAAAGTGTATGCATAAAGCGAGCATTTCGCTTGTGCGTGCGCATTTAAAGCACTAAAGGCCTGGTCACACCGCCCGAGCGTTGTCGGAGCGGTCGTGGAGCGGTAGGGAGAGAGGGTCGAATTTCGCTCACAAAATTGGGGGAAAATCGAAAACAAAAAAAAAGACAATCGAAATCGAAAATAGTGAACGGAAGCGAGCGGTGATGATTTTTTCTCTCCGCTCCATGACCGCTCCAACAACGCTCGCGCGGTGTGACCACGCCTTTACTTGGGATTTTTCAAGCTCCGTCAGATTAGAGCAGCATAATTGAGAGATTGCAGATCAGGACGCTCGCGTTTTTTTTTAATCATGTTAACATGGTTAATGCACCTGAGCGAGACCCCCAAGGTGAACAATAGCCTACATATGCATGTTTAATCTCCTTATAAGTGCAAACCAAATGGTAGCTATACAAATTTATCAAAAAGAAAAAGGTTAGTTTGACACCACGTCTGAGGAAAACATCCGGGAAAAGATGTTAGATGAAAGGGGCGGTAATTTAATTCACATTGCCACGCCTTTGCGTTCGAGTTTTGCCTTTTCTGTGAGTCGTGTTCGTACCAGCGTGACAATGCTTATGTTCAAACCGCTAGCTATTGCTTTCTGAAAGCAAGAAAACGATTCAAGCATTAGCAAAGGAGTATATGCATATGAAATAAAGCAATTGCTGAAGTATGATCTTGTGCTTGGATACGTATTTATTTTGTTTGAAGCAATTGCTATTTTTATGCATCCGACCCAAAGGGTAAATTAAAGGATGCATATAAAATATTTGTCACAGGCTTACGAATTATAGGCAAATGTGTGTATAATGCGAGGTACAGGCGCTCCTTCAAGTCTGTTTTGTTGCTCTTATATTTTTCCATGGAACTAGGACATCGTATAATTCAAATTGTTGGATCCTGGGGATTCAAATATGATTTGTCCTTTGATGGCATCAACTAATTTTACATCTAGGGTAACTTCGTCCAATACCTACTACTCTTAAACAGGGAAGTTAGTACCAAACATCTGGGTGTGTAATTCTGAGACGTGATATACGATTGTAATAATGATATTACTTTTCTGTATAAACACTATTCTCGCTGATGTGGTTTTCCGGTACACCATGTGAAGTGTTACAGAAACTACTCATCATCTCTATTCGCCGACTCAAGCCAGCATCTCCTCATCGGCTCTACTACTCAAGCTGTTCTTAACTCATCAATCTCTTCTGGTTTACAGTCCTATTCAGGACTACTTTTAAGAAAGACCACTTTACTCTAATCTCCACTTTCTCGCCTATACATTTCTTTTTCTTCTTCTATCCACTGTTTCTATAACACTCCACATGGTGTACCGTAAACCACATCAGCGATTGTACATGCCACCATGCAAAACTTCAAACAACATCAAACACCATTCTGTTCATTTTATTTCGATTTTACACGGCCAATAGTTTTTCATTTTGTTACTGCAAGGTCTTTTCCCTTTGAATAATCATCTATTTCATTTGTGGAGTCATCCATTTCTTATCATTATCATTTTATCCTTTGCTATAGGTAAGTACTCAATTGGCCCGTATTCTTTAGTCGGGTTTAACTTAAACTCAGGTTTAAAGTTGTGGTTTAAGTATGGACAGCCAATTGTTTCATAATCGCTAACAGTAGATATCATACTTCAGCTCATTCGGCTCTCAAATCATTCATAATTCTGAAAGAACTATAAATAGATGATTGTCTTCACAATCTAGGAATCAGGAAAGAGGACAGTAAACATAAGAAATACAACTTAATAAAAATTTTGATACACTTGGCTTCCCATACTCAAACCACAACTTGAAACCTGAGTTTAAGTTAAACCCGACTTCAGAATATGGGCCATTCATTTTAGATTTAAAACAGAATAAGAAAACAATGATCACTTATCAGAAGAATCTAATGTCTGTAAACACGTCACTCCGGGAATTGTGTGAGACCGACTGACCGAAAAATCGTATTCTGCTGTCAATGCAAATGGGACGAACAAATTCTATTTGCGAGGCCCCGCTTTTGTAGTATGAGATGGAAAGTGTTCTTTTTCATTCTGTCGTTAATTTGTAATGATTCACAGTTCACGCACCATCGGTTGATATTAAGCTGTAGTTCATTTGCACCCTCTCCCACACATCCCACCCCCCCCTCTCTCTCTCTCTCTCTCTCTATATATATATATATATATATATATATACAGATATATATATATATATATATATATATATATATATATATATATATATATATATATATATATATATATATATATATATATATATATATGTGTGTGTATCTAAATGCTACTTAAGGCCTTAGGGTTAATAATCAACGGAAGGGCGAACTCGATCAAAAGGGGAATATTTGGATTCGCCCTTACGTTTTAAAGCTAAAATTCTCAATGTCGGGGGTTCAACACAATGCTTAAAATCTATTCCAGCAGAGGGCAGTATTCCTTTTTACTTCCTACGAACTTTGGGCCAAATCTACCCAGCAGTACTCTGACATTACAATCATGCACAAAACTGTGTGTATATACCGTTTGGAGGAAAACTGGTTGTTAAGGCGAATTGATGTATATGCTGACAATCTTTGTAAAATGGGGTATATATATCAACATTATCTATCAATGAAAATGTAACTCAATCCACCACCTACGTTATCCCAAAACTACACCAAAATATATAAACTGTACAAAACATGAATGCTTTTAATCCTAATAGTGCCCCTCCTTTTTCGAAAATATATATTTTACTTTTATATCTTCTACGAAGATTTCGCTGTTACAATGATAAGCGTTTGCAACGTGAACATGTAGTGTGCACGAGAACAGCGAAAAGCACAAATTACCGCGCGCGCAGGCCTCGGCAGCGCCTAGCACGGCCTAGCATATGGGCGCTGCACTAGGCGGCCGGCCTGGCCCGGCTGCCCCGGTGCGGCGCGGCCGCGCCGGTGCAGGTGATGAGGTCGAGGAGCTGCGTCGCGCCTAAAACCAGTGCAGCCGACCGAACACGACGCCTTCCGCCCGTGAGTGGAAAGTTTCTTGAAAGTTTCCTGAAACTTTCCTGAAAGTTTCCTGAAACTGTAAATAGTACGACAGATGGTGGACTGTACTCACTAAGAAGAAGAAGAAGAACTTTAAGTTTTTGATATATTTCTAGCAACTTAACGGTAAGTCAGTGACCACTGTGCATACCGGTAGGCCTAGGCTAACAAAAAACTATTGTCGATCTGGACTCACGTTATCAGTCATTATTTGTAATATGAAGGGAGTGCCTAAGTCTGCGCACCTTAAATTTGATCTCGATTTTATTACAAAGTAAAATAATATTTTGAGAGTCATCAATGTCATTCCATTCTCTATATTCTAATGATCAAGGAAACAAAAAAATTCAAGAAATTATTTACAAGAACAATGTTTTTCTACGATTTTCAGACGGGCTTGTCACTTTGTGTAGCAAAAATGATTGGTGCCCATGTCTGCGCTCTATGCAGTGAAGTTTCGGACATTTCTTTTTTGACAATTATTGAAATTTTCAGGGTAGCAAATTGAAACTTGCTGATACTCATTTTTAATCAAATATTTTTGTAGTTTTTGGTATCAAAATGGATTGCTGCGGTCAAGATTGAAAATTGGTATCAGTTTGATGTTTTGTTCTATGAAAATTGCGCATTTACGTGAGTGCGCAGACATGGGCACTGCGCAGACTTGGGCACTCTTACCATACGATTTGTATTTCTGATTTTGTCTGCCTTATTTTTCCTCTTTTCTTTTAAAAGTTGAGCACACATTGAAATTTTCTTTGGCTAGCCTAAGCCTTCATTGCCGTGTTGAGTGCATGCTTTTCACAACTCCTCAGTCCTCTTTTCACAACTCCTCTCAGTTTTGTATTTGACTTAGATCTAGATCTACATGTTAAACGTACGAATGTCACTGTCTAAATGTAAACCCTGTTCTGTGTACTAGGCCTACCCCCATCTGATCCTGTCATCATGTAGAACAACTCCTCTGCACCATTTGCAGTTCTCCGGACTGGAGGAAACCAACCGAAGAAGAAGAAGCTGCCGAGACTTCTCTTCATTAGATCTAGTCCTAACAGTGAGGACTAACTGTTAGATCTGAAAATGAAATGTAGCTCCGCGGCCGTTATTGGTGCAAAAAATACCTCCAAGCGGCAGGCCCTCCAAGCTATAAACTAGTTACTTTTATAATATAGATTCTAGGTCTAAGTTAGATAGGCTAACTCAGGGATTCTCAAATGGTGGCGCGCGCGCCACTTGTGGCGCACCGAGCCTTGCGGAGTGGCGCTTGGGAGCAGGTATTAAAACAAAGTAAAAATGAGGAAAAATTGGTGAGAGAAAATTGATCTACCAGTAACCTGGAAAGATTTGGTGATCATTTTAATACAAAAAGAAAACAAAAACTCTTTACTTGACACTTAATTGCTAATTGATTTCCTCAAATTTTGTCAAATTTAGCATTTGATAAGCCCTATTATGGATGATCGATGGTGTTCTCCTTTTTATTTGTTATATGCTTTATCAATTTTATGTGCCACACAAGTGATTTGAAAACTCTGTTTGTAGGATTTCTCTTTCAACGGCGAGAAATTTTGCATTTCCAGAATATACGTTTTGGTTACTTTGTTTCCGGAGCCGATTAAAATCCGAAGTTGTAAAAGTGAAATACATGTATGCTCAGATGTATTGCCTGCATGCACTCTTGCTTAACACGAACTGAGTGTATGGTACCGCACTTGAGTTGTAGAGAGAGAGGGGGCAGTTTCGGGCGTTAGTACAGTGTAACGCCTAATTATCATCCCTTGCAAAATCGGGGAACGTAACTTCAGTCCAGCCCTGCTTCAGTCACTGGCGTACAGGTGGGGTGGGGATTGGGGGCCCCCAAGTGTTTCATGGCCAAGAAAAAAAGGAGAAAAGGAAAGGGAAAGAGTGGAGCACTATTTTCTTAATATAATGTCAAAATATAGTCTTTTGAATTGAAAAGTTTGCTTTTGCTGCCATATCTAGCCCCCTCGTTTTTTTTTTTGTTTTTTACTCATTACGCCACTTGCTTCAGCCAATAGATCTGGTGCAAAACCATCTGAACTAGTGGTATCATTGGTATTAGTAGACCGGCCAAACCTCAAAAAGTGCTCTAGATAAGGATTCGACGGCAAAATTTGTTAATGCTTGGCATCCCAGCTAATAGTCTTGCAAAAATACCCAGGAATAGCGTACGGGCGGATGCCAAGCGCAATTTTGCGTGAAAGTGTCATTTTTAGCGTAAAATCTGAAAGACTGTCGAAAATCACGCATTTTGATATTTTGACGGATTATCATCATATTTTTTATTATCTTTGATATGAAATTATTTTTATTCAGAATTTCAAATTATAAGTCTACTAAATATGCATTTCAAATTTGAATATTACACACACACATATGGCACAGGGAAACATAAAACCGCGATTTCCTCGAAATAAAAGTTTGTGAAAACTATCAATAGTTTGAAGTTTTTTACGCAACATAAATTCTTCGATTTAAATGCGTTTATCCATCGAATGTATAGTAAATGTCCTAGTGCCACAAATATTAAAAGAATTTTCAAGTAAGATGGTAGATATCTCATTTTATGTTATCCGAAAGGAGACAATGTGCATTTTACCAGGTGCGCATTTTGAAAGAAAAATTGAAAATACCGTACATTATGTACATAATTACATGTATAAGTACATACTAAAGCGAGTTTTTATTTACATGTATAAGTCCATAATAAAGCGAGTTTTTAATTGGATAGCACAATTTGTAAATTCCTTGCATCCCAGCTAAAAGTCTTGCGGAAATACTGAGGAATAGCGTACGGGCGGATGCCAAGTGCACTTTTGCGTGAAAGTATCATTTTTAGCGTAAAATCTGAAAGACTGTTGAAAATCACGCATTTCGATATTTTGACGGATTATCATCATATTTTTTATTATCTTTGATATGGAATTGTTTTTATTCAGAGTTTCAAATTATAAGTCTACTAAATATGCATTTCAAATTTGAATATTACACACACATATATGGCAATATGAAATATAAAATCGTGATTTTCTCAAAATAAAGGTTTTTAAAAATTATTCATGGTATAATGTTTGTGTTCCGCATCTCAATTTCGTCAAGATTTAGTGCTATTACCATACCGAATAAATACTTAATAATTGTTGTCATGTCACATATAGTGAAAACAAATACTGAAATAAGATGCAAGATATATATCATTTTATGTTATATATGCGAAATATAACAATGCACATTATTTTATCAGACGAGCATTTCTGATAAAAAAATAAACAGCGCACAATATTACATCGATATTGCACATTATCTTATATCAGTGCGATACTCGTCATGATATTATATAGGATTATGTTTGCTTTTGTAGAGTTCGATCTTCTTGATATTTCCACGAATGAATCGGTGCTGAACTTAAATCTACCTGTGGCGATATTCAGAAACAGGTCTGATATTTAATTTGCCGTTACCGTGGTAGCATTAATTTTACAGGAATATCTACATGTATATCCAAAATCTTAGAAAACATACATGTATGAATAAAGCGATTGAATTAGCATTTTTAAACCACTCTGTCAATTTTCAGTGTAATGCTTATTGGATTTTTTTTCTCTTTTCAATCAAATCAATTTTATGTTGGGGTGGACTTGTCCTTTAAAGTTCACATTTAAAGTTCACATTTCAAATCTTAAAGCTCATTTCATCACAGTGTATTGCCATTTTGGGAAATGCCGTCGCACGACCATTATGACAAACAAATCTAAAGGCTAATGACCAGCGTCCAGCGCATAATGTAATATATAGATTGTCGTACAACTGCATTTCCCAAAAGGGCATTGGTATGTCCAGGGCTGCCCAGGGTCGGGCTGTCCGGCCCCCGTCTTAGACCAGAATATATAACAACATGGACCTGTGATAATAGCAAATGCAAAAACTTTGATGAAGTAAAATGAATTGAATGAAAATTATAATTTGCAATGCAAAAGACCAAATAACATTTATTATTCATATTTTAACATAATAATTATAGCAGCAGGACATTGGAAACAACTGAAATTAATAATAAAAAAAACGCCATCCATAGCTCATCGAACCAAAATAACGTATGACCTTGATCATGTGAACTGAAATATGTGCAAAATGAGCGATGATACTTTAATACCCTTATGTTCAAGTGTAATCTTTAACTGGATCAATAAAAATCAAGTTATGATGACATTTAAAAAAATACCCCCATATGGCCAAAGTTCAGTGACTCTAAATGACCTTTGACCTTAATCATGTGATCTAAAACTTGTGCAAGACGATCAGTAATACATGAATATTAAAGTGTCATTAAAATTAAAGTGTCTTTAATTTTTTTCTATACGTTCAAAGTTATAATGAAATTTTGAAAAATGTAACTTTGGTTAAGATTTCAAGGTTGATATGACGCTGTTATATCAAAACTACCGTCACCTCCACCGGAGAAGTGGCTCCTTTAGTCCTGCTCTGCTATGCCGGCGAGACAAAAAAATAGGTACTGCCGTGCAACGGCCATTTTTTAAATATACTTTGATAATCAAATAACTGAAGTAAAATGTAGATTGACAGAGTGGTTTAAAAATGCTAATTTAATCGCTTTATTCATACATGTATGTTTTCTATGATTTTGGATATACATGTAGATATTCCTGTAAAATTAATGCTACCATGGTAACGGCAAATTAAATATCAGACCTATTTCTGAATATCGCCACAGGTAAATTTAAGTTCAGCACCAATTCATTCGTGGAAATATCAAGAAGATCGAACTCTACAAAAGCAAACATAATCCTATATAATATGACGAGTATCGCACTGATATAAGATATGTGCAATATCGATGTAATATTGTGCGCTGTTTATTTTTTTATCAGAAATGCGCATCTGATAAAATAATGTGCATTGTTATATTTCGCATATATAACATAAAATGATATATATCTTGCATCTTATTTCAGTATTTGTTTTCACTATATGTGACATGACAACAATTATTAAGTATTTATTCGGTAATAGCACTAAATCTTGACGAAATTGAGATGCGGAACACAAACATTATACCATGAATAATTTTTAAAAAGTAACCTTTATTTTGAGTAAATCACGATTTTGTATTTCATATTGCCATATATGTGTGTGTAATATTCAAATTTGAAATGCATATTTAGTAGACTTATAATTTGAAACTCTGAATAAAAACAATTCCATATCAAAGATAATGAAAAATATGATGATAATCCGTCAAAATATCGAAATGCGTGATTTTCAACAGTCTTTCAGATTTTACGCTAAAAATGATACTTTCACGCAAAAGTGCACTTGGCATCCGCCCGTACGCTATTCCTCAGTATTTCCGCAAGACTTTTAGCTGGGATGCAAGGAATTGACAAATTGTGCTATCCAATTAAAAACTCGCTTTATTATGGACTTATACATGTAAATAAAAACTCGATTTAGTATGTACTTATACATGTAATTATGTACATAATGTACGGTATTTTCAATTTTTCTTTCAAAATGCGCACCTGGTAAAATGCACATTGTCTCCTTTCGGATAACATAAAATGAGATATCTACCATCTTACTTGAAAATTCTTTTAATATTTGTGGCACTAGGACATTTACTATACATCCGATGGATAAACGCATTTAAATCGAAGAATTTATGTTGCGTAAAAAAACTTCAAACTATTGATAGTTTTCACAAACTTTTATTTCGAGGAAATCGCGGTTTTATGTTTCCCTGTGCCATATGTGTGTGTGTAATGTTCAAATTTGAAATGCATATTTAGTAGACTTATAATTTGAAATTCTGAATAAAAATAATTTCATATCAAAGATAATAAAAAATATGATGATAATCCGTCAAAATATCAAAATGCGTGATTTTCGACAGTCCTTCAGATTTTACGCTAAAAATGACACTTTCACGCAAAAGTGCGCTTGGCATCCGGCCGTACGCTATTCCTGGGTATTTTTGCAAGACTATTAGCTGGGATGCCAAGCATTAGCAAGCATTAACAAATTTTGCCGTCCAAAGTATAAAAAATCGTTTTGGCCGGTCTACTATATGTTGTGAAAAAGTCACTGGTAATTTTTCTTTTAATATTAATATTGTGTAGTTTGTTGGCATTTGTATTTCTTCTGTTGATATTAAGTAGAGCTCCTCTGGGCAATTTAAAAGGCCTCATATTCCAAAACTTCTGGGGGCTCTGCCCCTTCGACTCCCATCAAGGGCCTCTGGAATCCTCCGCTGATACATAGCTATAGATTTTTGTATTGAAAAGTTTGCTTTAGCTGCCATATCTAGCCCCCTCGTTTTATTTTTTTTTACTCATTACGCCACTTGCTTCAGCCAATAGATCTGGTGCAAATCATCTGAACTATCATTGGTATGTTGTGAAAAAGTCACTGGTAATTTTTCTTTTAATATTAATATTGTGTAGTTTGTTGGCATTTGTATTTCTTCTGTTGATATTATAGTAGAGCCCCTCTGGGCAATTTAAAAGGCCTCATATTCCAAAACTTCTGGGGGCTCTGCCCCCTCGACCCCCACAAGGGCCTCTGGAACCCTCCGCTGATACATTGCTGGTTTGCGTAATGGATAGTGGAGCATTACAGATTCTCAACAAGAAATGTGGCGCTTCAAAAAAAGTAATTGAGAATGGCTGCTTTAGAGAGCATATATGCTAGTGAAAAAAGTTAGGTTCTAACGTTAGATCTATAAAGTCTAGATTCTAGATTCCAAAATCGCCCATTTTCAAATCAAAGATTTTTAGTCTTTCTAGGAAACTGAGGTCTTGGAGACTTCGTGTTAAGACTCGATGAATAATTATTGACCGCCTCCCTTTTGACTTCGACTGCGCGTTTTTTTTATTGGTTTTCTGTTCGTACTTAAAAGAAATTTGGTAAATAACATTAATATAAGACAAATATATCACAAAGAATGTCAATCATAATGATTCATAACAAAGTATTTTTTGATGAATAAATCTCATTGTTTTCATCAATGATATATTGATTATTTAAGTGATTGGTTAACATTGGTTTGACTTTTAAAAATTCTAAGCTAGAAGGTCACACTTGTCAACTGTGTCTGTGATATGTTACAAAAATGAAGCCAGAGAAAATTGCATTCGAAAATAATTATTTAGTGCTTCAAAAATTGAAATATGAAGTGACCGGAAACACCATCTTGATTTCATCCCATACACTTATGTGTACTATTTAGGCGTCTATAAGACGCCTATTTACAAAATCAGGGTTTGCCTTGTAGTTTTAGCTTCTCATTCTCAATAATGGTTGTTTTCAGGGTTTATTAGTTCTAATAAATGCACTTGTACACATGTTTCATCTTGGTGTGAGAATTTTTTAAATCGGCTGCTCACCTTTCATCTTCCTTTCATTTTTTAACGCTAATTTTTAAATGTGTGTATTGGTTGCCCTTTTTCTATTCATTCTTTAATCAAGCATTTTTGTCAACCGTTATAAATAAATTCCCTTAAAAGCAGTTTCATGTACAAGACATAAATGATCGACGGTTTATATCAGGTAAACACTAATAATATGTAGGCCTACATTGTAAATAATTTTGTCGCGCCTGCAAAGCAGAAGCAAGATGTTATATTCGCCGCTTTTCCGGCGGCGACAGCGGCGTTGTCATTGATTAAATTTTGAAGGATAAAGATCTATTTCATGAACCTTAGACATACTGGTAATCAAGTATCACTGATCATTCAAGAGTTTCAGGTCACGTGATTAAGGTTAAATGTAGTTTAGCGTCAATTGACTTTGATCATGTTGTAGTATCATCCAAACTTATCATAGGTTATGATTGTAAAAAGAAAATTCTTTAAGTATTCCTCTTAGTTTGTATGTGACGCATATTAAGTATCAAGTTTACGAAGCCAAGGTCAAAGGTCATTTGTGGTCAATAAACTGGTAGTACTTAAAAAAGTTTTGCGAAGGGTTTGATTTTGAATTAGCAAGATATTTTTGAGATTATGAAACCTTATTCTACTAAACTTGAAGATCACGGTTATCAGATATTACATCAGTTACATGAATAGGTCTATATATAGTTCCAGACTTTGGGGTAAAGTACATAGGTCATTTCGGGTCAATTAATTTTGACTGATTAATTTTCTTTGTTTATTTTCAAGCTTTTTTTCCATTATCTGTATTGGGATTGCAATCTAAAAATGTCTCCCTTTCTGCATTCCCCATTTCGTTTCAGAATTTTCTGATATTAGCCAGTGCGTGTATCCTTGTACTCTTGGTCTTAACACTACAATGGATGTACCGATCTCCTTCGTTGACACTGATGACATCATACAGATCAAGGGAAAGTCCCGGTAAGCCAATGACGTCACCATGGAAGCAGTCAAGCGGTGGCAGTCTTCTCGAAGATGGCAAACGTTCAAGGTTGAACGAATCATGGACGCAAGCCTGTAAACCTCTGACAAATCTCGCCTTCGTGAAAACTCACAAGACCGGTAGCACCACACTAGCTACGATAATAAATCGCTACGGATTCACCCGGAAGTTATCGTTTATGTATAACCGGAAGCACTCGCATGGTCATTTCACGGTGCAGAAGTTAGAAGTGGAAAGATTGTTGCCTCCAATGTGTGTCAGGGAGGGTGATTACGGGAACTACCGAAATTATAATTTGATGACGGCACACTTCAGGATGTTGCCCAATTTAGTTCAGGTGAGGTTTATTTTAAGTTCAAAGTAAATCCCTCCATGTTTGTAAGCATTGTTGCGGTCAAGGTTATTTTTGCGAATTGCGTGAACAAATAGGGTTAAGCAGGCGATTAAAATTTAGGAATAACCATTAGTCTTTGTTAAACTATAGTAGCCTTTGATTGATTTATGGTCTCTTATTTTGATAAATTTTAGCTTTATGATAATAAGACCTAGGTCCCTTTCAATAAAGACCTGTCGTAATAACAAGTGATCAATTTCTTTAACAAGTTTACAATTAGCCAATCAAATTGACCGATTTCAGTCGCTTTGAACTATCATTGTGACGTTTTTATAAAACGGGCCCCTGAATATATGTTCTATTTTGATTTGTTTTATATAGTTGATGAAGTTGATGGCTCCGAATTTCAAGATGATCACCATCATCCGAAAACCACGGTCTCAGTTTGAATCCGCCTTCTCTCACTTCAACGCTGGGGGCAGCATGGGACTCCGTCCTCTCGATAGAAACACCACGCTTACTGAAGATTTGACGCGCTTCCTAACAAATCCCGCATTCTATTGGAGTCGCGCATCGTGGTTTGCGCGCTGGTATACGCGAAACGGACAACTTTATGATCTGGCGGATACAGACAACTTCGGGAGTCCCGAGGAAGTGAGTCGGATGATAGGACGTCTCGATCGAATCATCGATTTAGTGCTGATCGCCGAATACTTTGACGAATCGCTGGTTATTCTCCGGAGATTAATGTGTTGGGACTTCAAAGACATCGTGTACATAACGCAGAACGCGCGTGAGGAAAAATTCCGATCCGAGTTGACGGCAGAGCAGGAAGCGCGTCTGCGCAGTTGGAACTTGGCAGACTCGATCCTGTACGATTACTTCAACCAGTCGCTCTGGGTTAAGATTGCTCGCTATGGTCCGGGGTTCCAGCGGGATCTTGCCCATTTTCGCAGGCTTCTTAAAGAATATCAACGAACTTGCACTAACGGAACTGTAGTTCGTTCAAGAGGGAATCGCGTAAAGTTGGTAGCAGCGAATAATTCAACATTTTGTGAACAGGTTGTAGATGATAACTATCAAACAGAAAAACTGATAATTGAGAGACAAAATGGAGTAGGTTCGTGTTGACGAAAATCTGGCAAAAAAAATGTCAAAGTACTCATGTTTAAGTGAATAACTGTGAATGATAATAAATGGAGGAGGCAACTCGTAAATTTTCCTATCGGAAACTAGCACTGGCAAAGAAAAGCAGATGGTTTATTTCATGAATCATCATCTCAACAACTTCAGTTCTCCGGAGTCCGACAACCACGTTATGATACTAAATACATTTTTTTTTTACTTACTTATTTATTTATCTCTCCGGAAAGGGATATTCCAGGCTGAAAATAATATCATTAGAATGAAAAAGAGTAAAAAAAAAATGAACGAGTAGAACGCTGAAAATTTGATTAATATAATCAATATCTAATAAAAAATTAACGGAGATATTTAATTGTTCTAAAATCTTTTGTGAAAAACAGCTACCTGCATTATGTCGATTTGCAAAATTTCCGATGATGTTCTCATGTCTCTTGATATAATTACATTAATGATAATACATTTTATATTTTCATACATTTTTGTCTCACCTGCGAAGCAAAGTGAGACTATAGGCGCCGCCTTTCCGACGGCGACAGCGGCGGCGGCGGCAGTGGCGGCGGCGTCAACATCAAATCTTAACCTGAGGTTAAGTTTTTGAAATGACGTCATAACTTAGAAAGTATATGGACCTAGTTAATAAAACTTGGCCATAAGGTTAATCAAGTATTACTGAACATCCTATTAGAGTTTCATGTTACATGACCAAGGTCAAAGGTCATTTAGGGTCAATGAACTTAGACCATGTTGGAGGATTCAACATCGAAATCTTAACCTGAGGTTAAGTTTTTGAAATGTCATCATAACTTAAAAAATATATGGACCTAGTTCATGAAACTTGGACATAAGGTTAATCAAGTATCACTGAACATCCTGCATGAGTTTCACGTCACATGACCAAGGTCATTTAGGGTCAATGAACTTTGGCCGAATTGGGGATATCTGTTAAATTCCCATCATAACTTTGAAAGTTTATGGATCTGATTCATGAAACTTAGACATAATAGTAATCAAGCATCACTGAAAATTTTGTGCAAGTTTCAGGTCTCATGATTAATGTCAAAGGTCATTTAGGGTCAATGAACTTTGGCCGAATCGGGGGTATCTGTTGAATTACCATCATAACTTTGAAAGTTTATTGGTCTAGTTCGTTAAACTTGGACATTAGAGTAATCAAGTATCACTGAATATCCTGTGCGCGTTTCAGGTCACATGACCAAGGTCAAAGGTCAATGAACTTTGGCCGAATTGGGTGTATCTGTTGAATTACCATCATAACTTTGAAAGTTTATGGATCTGATTCATGAAACTTGTACATAAGAGTAATCAAGTATCACTGAACATCCTGTTTGAGTTTCAGGTCACATGATCAAGGTCAAAGGTCATTTAGGGTCAATGAACTTTGGCCGAATCGGGGGTATCTGTTGAATTACCATCATAACTTTGAAAGTTTATTGGTCTAGTTCGTTAAACTTGGACATTAGAGTAATCAAGTATCACTGAACATCCTGTGCGAGTTAGAGTAGTATTCAAAGTCAGCACTGCTGCTATATTGAACTGCGTGATGCAGGTGAGACGGCCAGAGGCATTCCACTTGTTGTTGTTTGTAGTAAGCTAGGTAAGAAGAGGCAATTATTGTTATCTCACACACTAAATCCGTATTCAATATATTTTTCGTTTATGGTAGACAACAAATAAATAAATATGATTAAAAAAAAAAAGTGGAGACATGACGTCATCGGCTTGCTTGTTATAACTTCATTGAGACATGACTATATGGAGCTGTTTCAACGAACCAACGGAAAACTTTGAATTGTCATCAATTTCTTATTCTCTTTAGTTTCGTGGTGAACACTTTTAGCGTAAACAAAGTTGTATAAAACAGCCAAGTTTGTCATCTTTAGCAAAGATACTACGAGGAAAAAATCAGACGCTTCGGCGATTTTTTTTTAAACGCTCCCAAACGCCCTATGAATGCTCATGGGGGAAGGACACCCACTAGCGTTGGGTAAGTAAACCATCGCACATCGGCACCAACGAATTGTGTATTGTATTTCTGTGATCGGCACGCAGCTGTGTATAAAACATATGGCGGGGGGGGACTGAGAGAGGGGACTTTGGAGAGGGCTCAAGAATGGTGCATGGGAATAATTCCACCTTTTGCATGTTTTGTTACCCAGCAACCTCTGGAATATATTCATCTTTAATCTAAGATAAAATAAATAAAATGTAAAAATCGTCTATTCCTTCAACCCTTTACCATTTCACGCATATGTTTTGTACACAACTATCTCTCGATACGCAAAGGTAAAAAAGGTCGTTACTTACTCAACGCTGTGGGGCGCTCTTCACGAGCGTTTCATTACGCGGTGTATGTACTGTCCGATCTTCCCCTTGTTTTTTCAAATATACAATATTTTTTTATGGTTTCTTGTCAATTCGAGGGTGCTGATTACGAATCTGAATGATGCCACTTGTGTAACCTTGAGCATTTTCCGCAAATTGGCAAAATCCAATATGGCCGCCAAAATATGCAAATTACCCATGAAAATCATAAAACTGCCAGCAGATTGGCTATAAAATGTTTGTAAATGTGTTGCAGGAGTGAAATGCTCTCTGAAAAAAAAGCAAATTTTGAAAAACATTTATTTTTCTTGATATTCAAAATGGCCACCATAGACCGCTGTATTCGACATTATGTACAATATGAATGGGGAAAAATAATTTTCACAAAGGTGAGCACTAAATGCAAGTAATTGTGATTTTCTGTGAACTAATGGATGACAACTTGATTGCTAACAAAATGTTTCATTTGTTATGTCATGTATGTAATAAAAGTAACATTTTTATTCAAAAAGCCACCAAACGTCCTGACAGTGTTATGGATAATATTAATGGGGACAAAAGAAAATCACAAGAGTGAGTACTAAAATGCAATTATTAAGTTAAGCGAGTGGACTACTGTTTAAAAAACATGTTTAATGAAACATGATATTTAAGATGCAATTTATGTGATAAATGCTGTATTTTGAAATTCAAAATGGCTGCCATAGGCCCCATTTACATTATGTACAATGCGAATGGAGAAACTAATTTTTACAAGAATAAGAACATGAAATGCATGTAATTGTGATATACGAGTAAAATATTGTCTGAAAACATGGTTTCTAGCTTAACATATCATTTCATTTGTCATGCATGAGATAAATGCTGTATTGTTAAATTCAAAATGGCCCCTATAGACCCTAACAGTATTATCTACAATGTGAATGGGGACATGTAATTTTTGTAAGAATTTGGATACGCTTGACTATGAAATCCATATAATCCTTCTGTATGAGTAAAATATTATTTGAAAGCATGATTTTTATGAAATATAGCATTTCTTCTACCATGTAAGTGATAAATACTGTATTTTGATATTCAAAATAGCCGCTACAAGCCCTAATTAAATTATTTTACATGCGTTTAGGAAAACTTATTTTCAGTGGGAATCATAAAATATGCATATAACTGTGATGTACGAGTAAAAATATTGTCTTAAATATGATTTCTAAATATCATTATTATTATTTGAGGATACGGAAATTTCGCTCAATTGCGGATTAAGTTATCTCTAATGCAAAAAATCAATATTAAGAAGCAATGTGGGCTTTTACAGGAATTTCGTTGCATTTTATTCATGAAAGTGTCGCATAAATGTTCTCGGCTCAATGTATTATCCTTTAAACTGTGATTCACATAACCCCAACACAATTTACAAATTATTTGGTATCATTTTAACAAGCAAGCATACATGTGCCCATTTTACACAATGTTGGGTAAACTGTTTTAGAGTGTAGAAAATGTCCGCATACATTTGTAATTCCGAAGCTTCGTTATTCCGAAGGTTCGTATTTCCGAAGGTTCGTAATTCCGAAGGCTTGTAAGTCTGAAAACGAAATGAGGTTCGTTAATCCGAAAACGTAATGATTAACGAACCTTATTTCGTTTTCGGATTATCGAACCTTCGGAATAACGCCACAAATGTTCGGATTAACGAACATCGAGGTAGAGGCAATTTACGTGTTTCGTAATTACAAACCTTCGGAAATACGAAGTGTAACCGGAAATTTCGCTCCATTGCGGATTAAGTTAACTCTAATGCAAAAAATCAATATTAAGAAGCAGTGTGGGCTTTTACAAAAATTTCATTGCATTTTATTCATGAAAGTGTCGCATAAATGTTCTCAATGTATTATCCTTTAAACTGTGATTCACACATCCCCAACAGAATTTACAAATTATTTGGTATCATTTTAACAAGCAAGCATACATGTGCCATTTTACACAATGTTGGGTAAACTGTTTTTAGAGTGTAGAAAATGTCCGCATACATTTGTAATTCCGAAGCTTCGTTATTCCGAAGGTTCGTATTTCCGAAGGTTCGTAATTCCGAAGGCTCGTAAGTCCGAAAACGAAATGAGGTTCGTTAATCCGAAAACGTAATGATTAACGAACCTTATTTCGTTTTCGGACTAACGAACCTCCGGAACATCGAACCTTATTTCGTTTTCGGATTATCGAACCGTCGGAATAACGCCACAAATGTTCGGATTAACGAACCCTTTTACGTTTTCGGATTAACGAACATCGAGGTATAGGCATATTAACGTGTTTCGGAATTACGAACCTTCGGAATAGAGAACCTTCGGAATTACGAAGTGTCGACCGGAAAGAAGGGGGCCCTGAAGCTTAGAAAAAAAGAACATAACTCGCATGCCAACATCAGAAGAGAATTTAGGTTATATTTTCCACATCAATTGAGTATACTCTCATATTTTCCTCTCTATTTCATATCTGACTGTCTGCCTACAATTCGTTTAGGATATTCCTCATTGGAATGGTCGCAACCGTGGTTGCCGTAGCAATCCTGATGGACGTGGTCAAGCTAATCCGTCGTCCAACCGACATCAAATACAAGCGAGTCCCAACTGCCTTCATGGAAGGGACTTAGAAGCAATCAATGGCCAGAGTGGAATTCATATTCGGAGTGACGTCACGTGGATTAGCGCGCTTCTTGACACCCTTGTGCGCAAGGTCAAGCATTAACATTTCAAAAGTTCCTTCAATGAAATAGGAAATTATCAAGACTGTCTACCGCTCCTTAACAAAAATATAGAAAATAGCGATTGAAAAAAAATCCGCTGATGTCATTCTCCGTGTATACTTTATTAATAATATGATCTTTAAAAAGTCATATAGTAGCAAATATAATTCAACAATAAAGTTGATTTTGATTTATTTAAGTACTTCTTCTTGTTAATTTACTGCTGGTGGAGGACTTAAAATTGTGTTTTTCATTCTTTTGTAATGCATACAAAAGTTTTGAAGACTAAAACTATTGTAAGAATTATTTGTAACACAGTCGTCCCATTTTATAGTCAGAAGTTTGCGTTCATGATTATCAAAACTACTTGATGCTCCTGAACAAAACAACAACGGGATATTATTATTTAAAAAAAATATATAAAAAACAAATAATACGCTCAAATCATTCCTTGATATACCAGTCCAATCTGGGATCAACCGAAAGTTTGACTATCCTTATTTACAATTTTCTCTTTAAATAGCCATAGAAGAGGAAATATAATTCAACATATATGATAATTGTGATTTATTTAAGTATGTCTTCTTATTTTGATTCACAGCTGGTGGAGGGCTCATTTTTTTGTGTGGGGGTTGTATTATGTTCTAATGTAAGTTTACGGCGACATGAGTATAGTAAAATCATTTTAAGAATTAATTAAAATAAAATCCTAACATTCTACAGAGTGAGTCAGAAAAAAAAATGTCTCATCTATTGATAAATCGATATGTCCTACCTTCTCCCTGTACATTCCGGTACCAATTTCATTTGGATCTTTGCGCGTATGACTGAGTCAATCTCAAGAGGGTGTATCTGAGTTGCGCCGGGTTGACGGCTGAAGAATTAAACAGAGTGAACAAATATTGTGTGCAGGCAGGAAGACACCTACCACACGCACATACACCCTTCCGCACATTCACAAACACACACGCACACACCCTCGTCTCCACATCCACGCACATAACACATCACCTTCCCCCCAACACGCATCGCCATCCACACACACACACAAACCCCCTTACACTGTCTTGTAAAGGGCTAAACATAAACAACCTTTTTCAACTCAGGCAACCCATTTTGAAGGTATAGGTACAACAATATGACAGTTGTCCATTATGATCAGCGACAAACTGTACCAATGAGAAAAGGGAGATATGGGAAAATGTAAACACTGCTATATAAAGGGTCTATGAACTTGTGTGCGGAGTGGCTGGGTGTATCGGAGGATGTGTGCGTGATGCATTGTTCACACAGAGCCGAGTTGGGTTTACGAGTTTGTGCGAGTTGTGGCGAGTTGATTTTTTGGTCTACTCGCGGCAGTTTTCATTCAACTCTTAATAACTCTCCGTTACTCGCAGCTACTCGGCACAGCTCTACAACTCTTGGCAGCTCGACGCAACTCGACTGATGTCGCAGTAATATTGCCGGTGGTCCTCCGAACCGTCGTATCCACAAACGACGGTTGAAAACCCATTTCAGAGAAAATCGACTTCATAGTTTACTTTAATTTTTGCAATTAGTTCTACGGCCTTACAACATATTCATTGCTAGAAAAATACATGGTTGGAAAGACCAAGAAAATTGCTTGACAATGGTATCCTTATTTTTACACAAAACCAAGGATTGTGGAAAATATTGCAAAAGAGCTCCGTGCTTGCAATTTCGGTTTTAGCGGTTTAGATTCACCCTTTACAAAAATGCCACGGGGAATACAACAACCCAGACCGCGATTTCAATGCGGCGTTCAGTCAAAACGTCGTATCGCTTTTGACGTGCAAAGTCATTTTGCAGTTGGCCGATACGACAGTTTGGTTGACCGCGCGCACTGAAATCGCGGTCAGTCAAAAAGTCGTATCGCTCTGCTGCAGTACACGTTCCCAATGGGATTTGCGCATTTTATCAAAAAAAATGTATGTCATCGCCGTAAAAATCCCCTCATATCTCTGAAACTAAAATAAATTGATGCCTTCATTTATGAATAGAATAGGACTTGTATATTCATTTTCTGCAAAAATCTCAAAATCGATTTTTATTTATTTATTTATTTTTTTTTTTTTTGGGGGGGACAAAATTGTCTGATACGACGGTTCGGATGAACGCCGATGATATGTTACGTGTATGGGGTATGTGCATAATGGTGATAGATGGGACCAAACCCTAACAATATCTGTGATAAAAATGTATCCTCATGATGCTTTTTTTAAACAGGAGGACATTCTCAAAGTGTAAACTCTTGAGAGCTATGGTTGTTTCTGGTGGCTCAACGGGTCTGCAACGTGACAAACTGTGAGGGCGCTATGCTCGGGAGTAAGGTCACACTGATGCGGTACTATATTGACGAGCCAAAGAAAGGAACAATAGGGAGTATTCACAAAGAACGCTTTCAAGAACCTAGAAAATATATTGTCAAATGCCCTTCACAACAACAACAACAACAAACATCAACAACCAAGAAGCCTTTGTCGAAAGTTGGTGAATCAATTAAAGCATCAATTTCTGGAAAAATGACGAATTTCCACCACGAAACTGCTCTTCCGGTTTAACCAATGTCCGACAAAGACCTCCTAGCTGTTCATTGCCATTGACTCTATTCTTAAATTCATTCTGCGTCGCAGTTGCAAAAAATCACTAGTTTCTCCAACATAAGCGAGGCCAGACACAAAATGAATTTGGTATATCCAAAATGCTCTATAACGCATGGAACAGAGATAGCATTAGGTGTAAACTCTAACGTTAATTCCTGGCTGTTGCAATAGTGGGAGTTGATCTTGAACCTCGATCTAACCCTCGTTTTCTTTTATAAGTCTTCGTGATTGGCAGAGGGTGTCATGGAAAGGTAAAGCGCATTATCCTGCAGTCACAAATTAATTTATCTGATTATGGGCACACATGAGTATTACAGACCCCCATTCACTCACGTGTTATATCATAGCTCATCAAAAAATCATTAAAAATCAATCCCTCTATAGATTTTGCTTTAATTCACTGACATTAGTCACATTTAACAGGACATTAAGACTTGATATGGTAATCAGGAACTTGCCCAGCTCAATCAAAAGTTAAATGGCCTGAAATAAGACCAACCATAATTTCGGCCAGTTCATTGCCAGAAAAACCATAACTGCCCTGCGGGTAATGATAATTAAAATGAAATACAAAAACGCAGTCTAGCCTCCCCAAACGCCTTAATTATGAAAGAGTATGAACATAGCATTATCTTTATCGTTTTTCCTTTGATATACAAGCATTTGATCTATTTTTAATGAATTATTTTAATCAATATTTTCAAAGTTTGTGATCTTTACTTACGCCTGTCCGGCATGCCCTTTACACGCAGAAGAATTACTCTCCTGTGCCCTATAAAGCAGCTTGCCTGTTTCCCTCAAGAGGGCGACAAACACTTTACCATTAAATTTTGATGTTCTCGATTGTCCTTATCTGATGGTAAGAGCGGTCATTTTTTTTAATTCGTTCGGTTTTAGAGAAAGTGTGATATTGAATATCGCTTAGGGATAGCGACTGGTTGTTGATTTGAACGGGAATAAGTTGCACAAACTAATTAAAGCCATTTTTACAAAGGTTTTCAGTTCAACTTCAAGACCACAATCCATCATTCATTTAGGAATTTTACATCTTTCATCTAGCAAAGTTTACATCACATATATACATACTATTTACATGACATACTTATGAATAAAAAATATGACATTGATCAGTCATTCTTTACTTTACACTACAATTCCAGTGCAACGAACTGGGTCACATAGTTTGTGTTTTGATAGGTCACTATGGGTAATAATTTACATTGGGTGATTTCAAGTACGGTGTTGAAATCTGGTGTTGGTGTTGGGACAACACCAGCTACAACACCGTACTTGAAATCACGCTGGTGTTGGGATTGACCTCGGAAAATATGACGTATTTCCGGCAGTTTGTGTTGAGCTCTGGTATTAAATGTCGTCTGCTCAACCGAGCATTACAGCAGGTGTTGACGATCTACGTTCAATTTCCCTATTCACCAACAACAACCCCCGGGATTGGGGAAATCGTGATTTCAAGTTCGGTGTTGGTGTTGGAGTTGATGAACTGTAGTTCACGAACAGGAGGCGAACACGATGAAACACATTATGAAAAATACGAGACATTGGGCTTCCTCCTGCTCGTACGCATGGGCGTCCGTCGATATAACACATGATATTTTTATGAAAATAAAAAAAAATCCAGTAATGAGTACAGGAGAAACTATATTTCACTGATTTTCATGATTCATCCCATTTGATTAACTCATCTATTCGTGTTTTGGGGCTAATCTTTCCCTTACGCATTGCTTTTTGGCAGAAGTTCTATGGAAAATGCACCTTTTTTCACACAAACTTTGAGACACTCTGTATTCATTCCCCCATTGCTCGAGAATGAATGGGCAGTTAACGACGGGGTGAAAGATTTATTGAAGAATGGAGTGTATATTTCATGAAAATGAAAGCCATTTCC
This sequence comes from Lytechinus variegatus, assembly GCF_018143015.1. Taxonomy (NCBI): domain Eukaryota; kingdom Metazoa; phylum Echinodermata; class Echinoidea; order Temnopleuroida; family Toxopneustidae; genus Lytechinus; species Lytechinus variegatus. The sequence continues at coordinate 28,785,553 of NC_054745.1, read as the reverse complement.
CCATTGGATGTTATCTTCAATACGTGTTTTCGAATAGGCTCTCCTGGCATTTGAGGTCTCTATCGGTGACTTCACTCAGGATCGTCATGCCTGAACCATCGGCCGGGCAGGGGTCGCAATGGTAGTGTGATTTATGCATAATGCACTCGATATATACAATAATCTTGTCCTCCCGTTTAAATGAATGTGAAACTCATATAATTTTCATCAGAGCATTCAACAGGAGTACTGTAGTACACATTTCTTTGTTATAAGTGAATTAAAGTCCCTCCAGTGAGTTTGATCACCCCTATTGTGAAAATGTATCACCCCTAAGTTGTAACACAGTCAGCTGTTTGCACTCAGGGTCACTCCGTGACCTGTGTGTGCGTTCAAGAGTTGTACACGATTTTCTGTTTCATTTAGGTAGAAATCTTGCATAATGCCCCGTAAAATTATCTATTACAGTTAATATGAGCGCAAATCATTAGAGTTTTACACATTTTAGTGAAAAATAATATTTATGCTTTCTGATTATTGCAGTGATTTTAACCTGTGCATTCTGTACAATAACATTTTACTGCAATTTCTTCCCGATTTCACTTTCGTCGTCGAGAATTTCTCGCGTAAAGTTGAGATGATCAGCAGCGCAGAGGCGTGACGTCATAGGATATCGATAACGCGATCGGCATCGCTCCTCTGAACTCAGCTCGGTGTTGGGGCTCGGTTCAGCAGCCTTTTCACGCTCTCAACACCAACACCGAACACCGTACATGAAATCACCAATTGTTATCTCTACTGGGGCCCCTTGCAGAAAGAGTTGCAACCAATCGCAACTCTCAAAATCATGCGCAACTTGATTTTCAACCAATCAACATCGCACAACTTGCGTTTGAGTTTTTAGTTGCGTTTAAACGCAAGGAGTGTGAAAACGTCTTCCAGTTTATCACAGTATGATCGTGTACCATACTGCAGTGACTGACTCAGATTGTGTGTGCTTTAAGGTAGAAAGATCTATGATATAGAAATGAAAATATGATAACATATTCAATTGATATTGATAATATAACCTAATTGACATGAGGGCAATCTGGCCATGCAAGGTGCCACATTAAAGCATTACAAGAAAATTTGAATTTCCTTAATCGCAACAATGTCACTATTTTAATCAAATTGGTAAAATATTGTTCTGATTTAAACAGTTATGATATGGGAATATAAAATACCTTGAGAACTCAGAAGTAATTCTTTAGTTTGAAAAAGAAACATTACAAGCTTCAAAAATGATCGTGTCAAAATTGATCAAGAATACCCACAAATTAATGATTTAATTGAATGCAAAAGAAACATAGTAATAACTTCAAACATATGGGAAAACACAATGAGTGGAGGTTAGGGTTCACTGAAGCTTGAGATGTGCACGTGTTGTAATCTCAAAAATTAGCGAAAACTTGTGCCAAAGAAACTCTTGTATATGTTTTCACTCTCTTCTACTAAACATGCTAAAGAAGGGTATTTAGTGCATTTTATGTCGTTGTATTTCTTGAGGCAAACACATTCACTTGACAAGCGGTTAAATCGTACGGATACGAACAGCTATATGTGAACCAATAGCCAATCCAAATGTCCACAGCCACGCAGTCAGTACTCTCGTATGAGCTGTCGTAGTAAGAATAAACATCATAATACCAATCTGAAAAAAAAGTGTAGACAAATAAAAACATAAAGTCTAATCGCCTTAAGAGTTTAATCAAACTATGTTAATGTTGGTATTGTAATATCGCATGAATGGACAGAACGCTAGCACGAAGTAATACTAAAACCAAAACAGACGAGACTGACGCAGTGGACGCTAAACGACGAGTAGTGATTGGCTGACAAGGTAAACAAATTAGGCTTAGGAAACATCCGTTAATTGAAGCAAATTTAGTAAAAGAACACAAAATATAAAAAGAAATACTAAGCCTAACATGGACACCTGACAGCAAATCACAGCTTGTCATTAAGCGTCCATTGTCTCTGTCGGTTTTTTATAATCATATTGCTTTGTTCCAACGTTGTTTTCATTTTACTCTGATAATTGCATGTTGAAAAGCTAAGTATATCAAATTTTGAGGCTATTTTACAATTTTGTGGTTTCAATCAATATATAAATGTGAGAATGAAAATCCGGGCAATATTTTTCCCCCAAAAAAAGAAAAATCATGGCCAAATGTACACGTTTTTGGTCAAAAATTTGCATGTATATTGATAACTCTCTGTTTTAAACATAAACAACTAAATTCAGATTATCAGCATTTGACATGAAAGAGGATATAGAAAAGAGAATATTCATTCATGACAGTGTCAATGTATTGATTTGATTAGATAAAGGGCAGATACTTCAAATGTATTACACGATATTGCGATAAAACGAGACGAAAAAGCAACCTCCGCGTCTTAGTTACACTAATTATACTGACTAGAATGCAACCGACAATAGAAATTGCTATATTGCATAGCAGAAACACCCTTTTCCTAAATTAGGGAACCAAAATGGTGAATTTTTACAAGAAATAGGCCAAATAAGAAAAAGGAGTTGGTCAATTTCAGCAGCTCCTCGAGGGGGTAGGCTTCGATGTGCCAGGTACTTCATTATATGTATGTGATAGCGAACCCTACTCCCTCGGGGAGCTGCTGAAATTAAAAGCTACATACCACTTGGAAAAGAAGTGTAGTTTTCTCTATCAGCTACATAATTACACAGAAGTGCTAGGACATCGTCAGCTACCCTTTCAGGGGGTTCCGACATCACCCCACCCTTTTTCCCCTATCATTCCTATTCTCTTTAAAAATACAATTAAAGAGCACCCATTAGGAAAAGGGGATATTTCTACTATACTCTCATTGTTTTGAAACCACAGGAGAAGATAGAATAGATTTTCTCTGTCAGTTGCATACAAAGAAGCTTACTTCGGTAGTCACTTGTGTTTCCGGCTCTGTCTGTGAAGCAAGTAATATCCATGTCAACAACCTGGCAGTTCAACCAGTACCACCAAGGGACGGATATGCCGAGTTTGAGAAGATCATACTCTTCCTCGCTCTCTATGAGGAGTAGAGATGGTCCAACTCTGTTTCCGTTTCCGAGTACAACCTCGTCCAGACCGTTACAATAGTCACGCGCACTAGTCCAGTTGGATTGTCGGCCAGCCACTTCCAGAAAACACTTCGTTCCTCCATACACCCATCCGTCTGGACAAACTTAAATGTAAGACAAGAAAGAAGATAAAGGCCGTACATAGATTTCCATCATAATTTTTGTTTAACTAGAGTATCATTATTAAATTTGTTATAAATGTAGTGTCAACATTGTTATTCGGCGGTTACGTCACAATACGACATGGATGGACCTAAACCTTAGGCCTATACTCCTAGCATAGGCCCTCATGGTTATTTAAACGTTATTGTCCGTTTCCTGTGTATGAAAAAAGCATGTGTCTCAAATTGCGAGTAAGTAAATCGTTTATGGAAGGATCTGAAAAGAAGGTAAAACCACGTCTTCTGCGTTCTTACGGATACCCCAGTTCGTAGGAATTTCGGAGTAAGAAAATATTAAGTAAATGAAGTCACCATCCCCACGTCTGTTTTATCTTACATAATCCTTCATCATGTTCAACAGTAAGTAACAAAAACTAAAATATGCCGAAAATAGAAGTAACTTTTTCAAATAAAACAAATGGAATATAAATTTTAGTGAATCGTCTACCTAACAGCCCCAAAAAACTGATTTGAATAAAAACAGAAACTAAATTTTAGTGTGGATTGAACTAGCATAGTTAGTGTAAAACCCCTCTGAAATGAAGGTAAAAAAAATCGTCTTCTGTGTTCTTTCGGATACCCCAGTTCGTAGGATTTTCGGAGTAAGAAAATATTTGTAAATGAAGACACCATCCTTGCGCCTGTTTGATATTACATAATCTTTGATCATGTTGATTAGTAAGTAACAAAAACGGAAATATGCCGAAAAAAGACAAAAATAACGTTTTAAAAGTTAGATAAAATAGCTGGAATGCGATTTCTAATAAAACTACTACCTACCATCCAAAAAAGTTGATTTGAATAAAAACAGAAAACAAACCAAACTTAAGTGTGGATTGAATTAGCATAGTCACTGTAAAACCCCTCTGAAATGAAGGTAAAAAAATCGTCTTCTGCGTTCTTTCGGATACCCCAGTTCGTAGGAGTTTTGGAGTAAGAAAATATTTGTAAATAAAGCCACCATTCACACGTCTGTTTTATCTTAAATAATCTTTGTTCATGTTCAACAGTAAGTAACAAAAACTAATTAAAAATATGTCAAAAATAGAAGTAACTTTTTCAAATTAAACAATTAGAAATGTAAATTTTAGTAAACGGTCTACATACCAGCCCCAAAAAGTTGATTTGAATAGAAACAGAAAATAAACTAAACTTTAGTATGGATTGAATTAGCAGTCAGTGTAACACCCCTCTTAGTGATTTACCTTAAAATGAATGTATTACGGGGTGTGTGTCAATGTTGGACAAATCAATAAACCTGAGAATCTCATTAAAATCAGTTGTCAAATAAGATTTTCTTTTTTTTACATCATTCACTTACCTGCCACTGCTACATATGTAAAAACAGTATGGGTATTGATAATGTGCTTAAGACATGCATTGTATGTATCTAAGCGCTCACGGACTTATTATTACCCCGGGCATCGGATCGAACAGTCATTCCCGGGTAGCGCGTTTTCGTTTTACACCCTGGCGAAGGCATTTTCCGGAAAAGTAGCCAAAAAGCGACTAGTGAAGAGTCTACGTCTACGTTTGTTTACATTATCAGTATCAGCTGTGGGCGCGCGATCCAAAGTCCGCACCGAAGTTATCCGCAGAGCGCAGAACATACCTTATACTTGCAATCTACAACATCTCTCTCTCTATCTATCTATCCTTCTCTCTTTCTCTCTCTCCCCCTCTCCCTCTATATATCGACCTCTCTGTCTCTCCCCCTCTCTCTGTTTATCTATCTATCCATCCATCTCTCCCTCTTTCTCTCTCTTTCTATCTATCCACCTCTCTCTCTCTCTCCCTCTCTATCTATCTATCTGTCTGTCTATCTTGTCTCTATCTATTTATCAGTCTTCTATATCTATCTTTCGGCAGCTATAAGTGTATCAATCCATCAAACTTCAATTTGTCTTTCCATTATAAGTATCTGTTTATTTTGATTTTGTCTGTCATTCTATTCATTTAGTTAATAATTTATTTTTAGAAAAAAAAACTATCATAAACAACGCGACTGCAAAAGCATGTTCGGATTTCACTCCTGACTGCCGCTCTCTCTGTACATGAAGTGCCGAGGAACTCTGTGCTCTGATCAGTAACTGTGCAAATTGCATGCGGTGTGGTGGACTCGCCTGTGTCGCACGCTGCATGCAACCAGCGACGTGTGTAGACTCTTCACTAGTCGCTTTTTGGCTACTTTTCCGGAAAATGCCTTCGCCAGGGTGTAAAACGGAAACGCGCTCCCGGGTATCCATTAAACTTCTGGGTGGAGAGTAGCAAAATGTGGATTGACGCCTTGCCAACGGACGCGAGCTCACAGTGTGATTCGAACACATGGCATTACCACAAACTGCTTAACTACTTCTTCTACTTTTGAATTTCAATCCTTCTGAGCTACACTGCAAAAACTGCGGTTTTGATTTAACACCAACCTGGAATCCATATATGTCCACACCAGAGAAATATTTAAATAATACCCGGGGGAGCACTCGACCAAAAAAAGTGGTGGGGGTGTGCCGCGGGCGAGACAAAAAACGGGGGCCTTGGAGCGGGCTTATTGTAAAAAGGAGGGTCCTCGGAACGGGCTTCGGAACTACAAGTGTTTGTGAAAACGGGGGTCCTTGGAACGGATCGCCAGCGTGTTAGTGCGTATGCATCCTTATGGAACGGTCATGCGTGCATGATGCAGCTAGCGCTGCCTCCGCCTGGTGCGCTCGCGCAGAGCTGAGGCGATTGTCGAACAGCGCTCTGCAGCCGCTTTTTACCAAAATTGCAGCTCATTGTATCAGATGAATGCGATCGGAACGGCGTAGTGAAAAATATGCGAAGCTTTGGGGCGGATTTCTTTCTTCTTTTTTCTCTATAAGAAGAAAATGCTATTCTTTGGAGCGGCTTTCTTTGTTTTTTTTTTTCTCAATACGACAAAAATGCTATGCCTTGGAACGGAAATTTGAGTGTAAAAATGGGGTCCCCTCCGCGGCACATACCCACTATGCATTATATACTGAGTGCCCCCCCCCCCCCTCCCCCGGGAAACAACACCAGTTTGGAATCAAACCGATGCTGTTTTAATACTAATTGGTGTTATATAAACAGGATCCCGAATTCTGAAACACAGAGCAAAACGAAACTGGTACACTTCTCTGGTGTGGACATATCTAGATTCCGGACTGGTGTTAAAAATTAATCAACACCAGAGTTTTTTGCAGTCTACTGTTCTCGATACAACCATCGGTCAATTTATTTCTACGGACCACTGAATATCCCGATAATTATACTGCAGGGTAGGATCCCGAATTCTGAAACACAGAGTGCAAAATTAGCAAATCAGAAAAAAATCAGGGTGCACAGATTTGTCTTTCCTAGATTTTCCCGTACACTCCAAAAACTCTAGTGTTGATTTAACACCAGTCCGGAATCTATACATGTCCGCACCAAAGAAGTGTAAAACAAAAATTACACCAGTTTCGTTCTGGTCTAACACCAGATAGGTGTTAATACAACACCAATAAGTATTAAAACAGCATCGGTTTGATTCCAGACAGGTGTTGTTTCAATACTTCTCTGGTGTGGACATAATATTCCGGGCTGGTGTTAAATCAAAACCGGAGTTTTTGCAGTGTTAGCAATTAATTTGAATGAATGATTCTTGAAATATTCAGTAGATGGAGCGTGTTCCCCTTGCACACAGCCCGTATCCTCCACTGTTCTACCGTTATTGCATTATCTTTTATAAAAAACACCCCAAAAACTCACCAGGCTTCTCACAGTGAATTCCCACATAGCCTCCATGACAGGAACAATTATACCCATCAAGCTCCTCCACACATGCCCCTCCATGAAGACAAGGATTGGAGTCACATGCTGTAAACATACACAAAAAGAGTTGTAAAAACATGTATCGTAAATATAAAATGTTATAAAAACTGCTTGTAAATAATCATAAATAATAAATTATGAAATATTGCTTGTAAATAGTTCTTTATACACTGAAAAAATTAAGGTGTTGATTTAACACCAGCCCGGAATCTATATATGTCCACACCGGAGAAGTGTTAAACAACGCCAGTTTCGTTTTGGTCTAACACCAGAGTGGTGTTTATACAACACCAAATAGTATTACAACAGCATCGGTTTGATTCCAAGCTGGTGTTGTTTCAATACTTCTCTGGTGTGGAAATATATAGATTCCGGGCTGGTGTTAAATCAACACCGGAGTTTTTGCAGTGTAAAAGGATACTGTGACCATTGTCCGCGCCATTATTTCAACGCGGTCTTGTCAACATGAAGAATGCTTAGCATTATCATACTAACATTGCCTTCGGTTTTGAAACATACCTATGTGGGAAGTATGTTGATATCAACAAAATATTGCAGACGCTTAATGTTTCATTCGGCATGCGCTGTTTAGTAGTCTAATCAAAGAGTGTAGGCCCTATATATTTTAATCACGTGAACAAAGGTTTTACTAATCTTTAAACTTCTCAATATTCATGAAAGGGATACACTGCCGAATTTCTCGAGATAGCGACTGGTCATTTCGTGATTAATATTTCGAAACTTATCATGTTGCTCACAATGAATTCCCCATTTTCCTTCATTATTTTTCTGAATACCCCTTTAATTCTGGCTACTCTTAAATCAGCTATTTTCAATCAAAAACGTACCATGTTGTTCACACTGAATTCCGAAATAGATCCCAGGACAGGAGCAACTGAACCCGTCAAGTTCTTCCATGCAGCTTCCTCCATGAAGACATGGATTGGAGTAACAAGCTGTAAAAACAAATTGCGTTTCGTAAATACTGTACATTGTAAACCGACTTATCGTTACAATTTCAATTTTGTGTTATGACGCAGATCATGGCACTGACAATTATCCCCCCCCCCCCATGCAACTCCGCTCTGATGCGGGTTGTCGTAAAACGATTCGTCGCGAGGTAGTTGACAATTGGTATGGTTTGATAACTTGCATTGTGCTGAGTTTACCATTGACCTGGCCACGGAGGATTATCTATTGTTACTGTGGGTGCAGTGACAATGCTCAGCACCCGTAGTAACAATAGAATAATCCTCCGTGGATAGGTCCCTGGAGTTTACTTGATTTTCTTAAGGGAACGAGGCAAGCTAGCCAATATTATCCTTCCTTAAATTCGTATGGGCTACAAAGGTACCTTTCTGCAGAAAATGAGATTAAAAAAACTCATTAATCTACATTGTTAATTGTTAGCTTTGAGGTCAGATTCATTACTTTTGACACAAAATAAAATATATGGTCAGATATGACCATCATGCTCGCCGAATCGTATAGCACTCTAAAATAAAGCTAACTACAGTTTGTAGTTCAACGAATTTTCTTCATTCAGTTGGTGTGAAGCGACAAGATGGTTAAAGTACACCTGTAAGCGCATAAAAAAGAAATACTTTTTACTTCTCTACCTAATTCCTTTTCATCTTTTTTCTGCGTGATGTTTTATTCTTTTACTGTAATGTTTAACCGTCTCTGTGGAATATATTGAACTCCACGTTATATTTGAACATAATTACGCTTAAATGTCATCGCGTACACAAAGTTAAATCCAATTAAATGCACGTTTGGCCAAGTGCGTTTAAAATGAAGCGCGTTAACGAAATAAATCTGCATACTACATGTTTTTGTACCATGGTACAATTGAAACCTCTTTTGAGATTACGGGCCATTTGGTTTAAACTTATTTGTCGATAAACTACTTAAAGATTCCATCTGAGTGTTTTTTTTTATTGTTATTATTTGCATACATGTGGCCTTAAGCCCAGAGGATTTTCCTTTGTTCATGGGGATGGGGAACATCTATTGTTCCATCATGCCCATGTCCATAGCGATCCCTCCCCACTTTCATGCACAACTATCAAAAGGGGTTTTCTAGATAACACGCACACCTACGACTGTATTTTTCACAATAATTCTATGGGAATGAAACAGTTGATTTTTTTCCCTTTCTTCTAAGTTGCTATTTTGTCCTAAAAAGTTCAGAAAAGGCTCATAATCTAGCCAGAAATTGTTGAAAGCTTACAAGCATAATAGGAATTATTCTATATCTACAACGTTCGGATACAAATGTGAGATATTTGTACCTGGATGGGCGCAGTACAAGTTAATCTTGTCACGTGCTTCCGGTGGTGTTCTGACTTCGTACTCGGGGTGATCACGTGTTAGGTACTTTGGAACATATTTCACCCATTCACCGGTATACTCCGAAACTCCATAAGGACAGACATCTTGAGGAATATCGGCGCATGTTCCGGTACCATAAACGTCTTGGTACAAATAGATCAGAAGAAAAAAAAGGGAAGTGGCATCTAATAGGTATATGGTACACTGCAAAAACTCTGGCGTTCATTGACACCAGCCCGGAATCTATATATGTCCAATCAGAGAAGTGTTAACAACAGGAGTTTCGTTTCGATCTAACACCGGATAGGTGCTTGTACAACACCAAGTAGTATTAAAACAGCATCGGTTTGATTCCAAACTGACGTTGTTTCAATACTTCTCTGTACAAGTGTGGACATATTACAGATTCCGGACTGGTATACCAACACGAACAACAATGGACCTCCAAGGATGCCTAAGGCGCCAACACGGATCTCTCCCCGGACCAACCCGGATCAGATCCGGGATGGACCGGGGTCTATATATGACTGGGGCTTAGTACTTCTTCTGCTACTAATTCACTGATAATGATCATAAAAAATAACCAGGGGCGGCAGAAACGGGGGGGGGGGATGGGGGCACGTGCCCGCCAAAATCCCCCGTAGGAAAAAAACTCTTTTTCAAAATGGGAAATGCCTATTTTTCAAAATGTAATGTGCCCTTTTTCAAAACGAAATATTCTTTTTGAAATAAAACATAATACAGTTCAGATTAGGAAAAAAAATTGGCTTGACCTTCCCGCTCGCATCAATTATTGTTCAGTAAGTCATCCTGTTCATGGTTACTAAAATACGAAAAATGTCCAGTTTTCAGGTTGGAATATTACAAAAAAAATTTACTCGCGTTGGGCGCTCGCGTTAATATTGTTTTGTAAGGTAATTATTCTGTCCTCGGCTAAAAAAATTGCTTAAATCATATTTGATTTGACTTGAGGATTAAATAACAAGTAGGTAATATCTTAGAGAAAAAAAATCTCATGATTCACGAGATTTTTTAGGGAGGATAATTTAGCCACGAGATTTTGATTAGTCTGGCCTATATTGCTCATTAGAATTGTGACCTGTGGTCTAACCGATGAGCCTTTTGGGGATGGGGGATTGCAGCTTGGCGGATTTCGATAGGGGTGCTGACTCTGCGGGACCATGGGATGTGGCGGGGGTATGGCCTACAGGTGTACATGCGTGGTGGGCCAGAGTAATTGTTAAATATTATAATGTGGGTGCATTTTCTATGATTGTTCAAGTGGTAGACCATGCGTTTTGTATATACATTTCATCTGATATTGTCTAATGAAGCCGATTGTAAACTAATTTTGTTAGTCTTCGGACTTTTCGATATGTAATCTTATATTTTAACTGAGTACCGAAATGTGACGTCACTGTCATGACAACGAGCTGGATGGTTCTGATCAGAGTCGCAGCTGACGATCGTCTATACACACACATTTGCATTTGCCAAAATTACCATCATTCTAAGGTTGCAAGCGATGAAATTCCGTTAGCAGCCATTTTCTTCGATGAGAGACATTCGCGCCCCGGGTTCATTTGTTTAGAACCAAGCTGTCATGACACCATCGCAATTGACGTCATTGCTTCGGTACTCTATTAAACAGGATTTAATTTTGATTTTGAATTTGAATATGAAAATGTTATCACAGATGCGGATGGGTTTAAGTTTGAACAAACTCGGGCAACAGATAATCGTAGAAATTATTGTAACCACTAAATCTATGGAGACTCCGAGATGGCCAAATCTGTGAGTCCATAGTGAGGTAGAGCAATGTTTACACTTTAATTTGATCCAATACACAAAATGGCCGACACGTGCTAAATGTATTTTCTTAACTTTTTTCATGAAAACATCAAACTATTTAATTTTCTCTATATTTTGATCACTTCCTCAGCGATGTACATTTAAAAAAAAACACATATCCATGATATCCCTGATGATTAAGCCTGAAAGTCCTCAGCATGATGAACATTTTTGTCCGTAATTCTTGTCATAATATTACATACCTAGCTGTTGCCAATTTGTCTCAGGGATTTTATTGCTTGCCTGAATTCTTTTAAATGTTCACCACTTTCTCTCTCTCTCTCTCTTTTTCATTTCTCTCACACGCCATTCCAGGATTTCCGTTTTGACTACAAAAAAAATGAACATCAGATATCATCAAAGTGACCAAACCAACCAACATGGACAAAATGGTTGAGCAAAATAATACAATTTAATTTTTCTTTAGATGTGACGTAATGATATTCATTAATGTACGTTTTGGTAAATTAATTATCGGATGACATATGTATTTCATGTAGTGACTTTTTGCAGCTTTAAACTGTGCTTCATCAATAAATGAATGGTTTATACCCTGGAGGATTTCTACGATTATTCCTCAATGGTAGTGTTAACAGATGTGTTTGTGCCCACTCCCCCAAATGGGATAAATTACTAAACGAAGACGGATTAAAATAAAACTTACCCTTGAACTGGTGGTTGAGTAGGATAAGTATCACGATGGCTCTCTCCGTAAACTGTTTGGATAAAGATGGACAGAGGTCACATATACTACTTAATAATCATATCTCTTGATGGAGGCGCGCGATAGCTCCGACCAATTGCAACTATGTAAACAGATAGGTATGAATATATATCCATAAATTCATTGAATTTTTTGACAATTTGGTGTGTTCTCCTTTGTTGTTTTTTCTTTGCAAATTTCCTGTAGAAAAAATATGACACTGATGGATTTCCATAGAGTTACGGTTGATTGGATCAATCACTACTATGGAAAGCCAGTAATGTCAACATCTATAATGCATGTTTGTTTTTGAAAAAATATATATGAATGTATGTCCATTAATTCATTGTTTTTTTTACAATTTGTTGTGTTCTCCTTTATCAATATTTTGCAAATTTCCTGAAGAAAAAAATATGACACTGATGGATTTCCATAAAGTTATGATTGATTAAGACAGGGCCCTGGCCTCTCCATTTCTCTCTTACCTCTATCAACTTTCTTAGCCCTTCTCGGACCCCCCACATGGCTTACAGTAAACCACTCCCGCAATCATATACATTTCGCATTTTCGTTGTGTGTGCTGCTGGTTAAAACCCTCTATGGTTTCATACACCAACCATTTTATCTGTAACTTTATCTTGCTTACCAAATCTACAGTAGCGTAGTTACGGGGGGGGGCACGTGCCCCCCCCCCTGAAAAAAAATTGGCAGAGCAAAAAACAAAAAAGGGAGAAAACAGACAAGAAAAAAGGAAGAAGAAAGATAGAAGGAAAAAAGAAGAGGAAAATAAGAGGAAGACGAGTGAATGAAATAATGTGAGGGGGGGACTTGCAACAAAAACAAAATCTATCATGTTACTATATAAAATGTTTGCTTGCGCTTCGCGCCAGAATTGCCTGTTCAATGAGATTCATATGTTTGCTCAATAGGCTGATATGGAGCATTTTTTGAAGTCAATATACAAAACATATTTTAGCTCGGACATCGAGCTTTCATTATTTTTTTTTTATTTACAAATCTAGTGCTCTGTAAAATGTCCGTTTTACGCTCTACATTATCAGCATTTAGCTCACGCTGCGTGGTCACATTGTTTGATTTGCCAAGATCCTCTTGTCTACGTGTATTCAATAATGTTCCATTAAACAAATGTATTCAGAATGCCACGATTCTAGGTCTAAATCTAAAACATGCTCGATAGCCTGCATGTTCTTTATTTAAAAATGTACTTAAATTATCCAGTTTCACATCAGAATATCAATAATTGTCTGCTCACGCTTCACGATCGCATTATTATTGATTCTCAATAAACTATATCCTATTCATGATTTACAAAATATGAATAGAGTGTCCGCTTTTAAGTCTAAAATCTCAATTTTCTTCCTCTCGCGGTTCCTTCTCGCATCAATTGTTTAGTTACATACCTATCCCATTTATTAATACAAAAAGTGCTTGGAATTAACATTTTTAAGTCGGAATGTCAAAATAAAATTGCTCGCGCTTCGCGCTGGCATTATTGAAATATATACCGTCTTCGTGGGTAACTGTAAGCAGTCCTTAACAGGTCCCTTTTCGATAATTCTAGAACAGTTAATATAAATTTCTGCTCGCGCTTGGCGTTCGCAGTAACCATCTAGTAACATACGAATCTTCTTCAGGATCACACATAACATTGCCCAGAATGTTAAAGTTTTAGGATAAAGTACATTAAAGTATAATAAAAATCGCTCGCGCTTCGCGCTCGCACTTTTTATAAGGCTTATGAGATTATTTTGTGTTTATGTTGTTTTATACAATAAGAAGTGACTGATCGGAGAAAATTTAGGTGAAGATAATTTCGGGCGCCATCCCCTACTGGCGAAAGTCGGATCCTCCCTTGTGACACATATACACGCACCGGAAAAATGGTGCCCATCCCCCCCCCCGAAAAAAATCCTAGCTACGCCACTGCAAATCTATAGATTTGGATGTGTCTCTTATTTTAACGAAATTTAATAAAATCAACTTGAATTCAATTAACTTATTACCGATGGTTCGTCAGCTTCATCAAGTTGCTTGAAATGAACCTAAAGTATACCTCGAGCAAGGTAATCCTTAGAACCGATAACCAAAAGGAATAAGAAGTATTTAAGTTTGGATTCTAACCATTAAGTTTGACAGATACTTACCATTTCCGAGAGTCAAACACTAACCCAGCTAGGCCTGTAGGACTAAGTAGATAAACCACACTGTAAAAAATATTGGGTAAAATTTTAACCAATTATTTGTCCAACCAATTTGGGCAATATTTTACCAAATGCGGGAAACACATTATCCTTTTGAATGGGCAACATTTTCATCAGACTGGTCTAATTGAAATGCCCAAAAGAAATTCCTAATGTTGATTAGAAACATAGATTACGGTCATGGAGGATTTTTACCCGATATTTTTTAGAGAGCAGCTCCTAAACCTCACTACACGAAGTCGATTGCGAATAGAGAAAAGTTATCAAACTGTTGTGACGTTTGCGAGACCCGGCGAAGTGTTGTGATGGATATGCCTAGGGATTTAGTTGCGAGGGAATTAAAATTGACGGCACAAAACTAGAGAAATAAGCCAGTTCGTAGTTCCACTCTGCGCATGATCAAAGGATTCTACGCATGATCAGAGGAAGGTCATTTGTACTAAAGTGACATGGTGGTTTAAAATCTAATGAGAGCAGCACCAACTTTGATGTCTTGATTGATTATTCATATATTCTTTTGAATTGTGGTTTTCATTTACATCCGCAAAAAAACAACAATGCGTCCACGAACGACTGGTATTTCACAGTTTGCCAAGCACATTGTGCAACATGCTATGATATGCATTCAAAGTAGGAATGCAACAAATACCTTCATTAAGTGTTCATTGGTGTGCTATTCTAGTCCCCTGGTCTATTCAATTTCTGAATCCTGCTAAGTAAGGCAAGTCTACGTAATATCTTGCTTTGAAATCTGCCTATCATAATGAAAGAAATGAAAGGTCATTTGACCAAAATTGTCCCTGAAGTAACCACGAACTGGTCTATTAATTTCTATCAACTGCCAAGGCGCGTACGGCGCTCATACAGATCAGATCACTTTTAAATTCACCACCCCTGCATCCTTTATAAGCATGCATTCACTTATTCACACTTTTAAAAATGCTTCATTCTTTATTGCAGGAAAACATGATTGGAATTTATCGTATATTTCGTTTGCATTAATGATACTCTATTGCATCTGTACCCTCACAATTTGTCTCGTTTTTTTGTTAATATATATTTCTTCTGATTTGTATGTTGAAAATAGATAATTCAAGTTCACGTCAACCGAATAAGCCGCGGACATGGTATGAAACTGACGATGGCGAGGCCTCGAAGGGGTAGCGTGACAGCGCCGTGGAAGCGCCGTGGTGTTGAGGTTCTGACTCTCGCCTTGTAATTAGAGGGTCGTGTGTTCGGATCCCACCATGGTCTAGCATCCTTTGGCAAGGTATCAATCCACACTTTGCCACTCTCTCCCAGGTGCTAATTGGGTACCGGTAGGAAACAACCGTCATTGTTGTTGGTTTAGCAAGTGTGCGGCTAAAAATTATAGTTGGCAAACCCTGGCCACATAGTTCTCTTCTGTGTGATCATATTCCTGTTATGTGCACTCTTAACTCATACAAACCTCCACTGCCTTCTAAAGTAATTTCATTCCGTAGGCTTGGAGTAATTGACATTGATGCGATGAAGTTTGATATAGCCGGTAGTGATCTTTGCAAACATACACCTTGTGATCTTGAGGAAGTGGTCTCATTATATGATGTAACACTAAATAGTATCTTAGATAAACATGCACCTGTTGTAACTAAAAAAGTTGTTCTGCGAACTCAAGTACCTTGGTTCACTGATAATGTAAGGATTGCAAAAATACAGAAAAGGAAAGCTGAAAAGCGTTGGTTAAAATCTAGGACGATGAGCGATTGGAATAGGTATAAGTCACTACGCAATCACATGTTGCATGTGTTAAATGAAGCTCGCAGAATCCATCACAATGATTTGATTATGGAAAACAAAGGTGATCAAAAGCAGTTATTTCGTGTGGTGAAGTCTCTGTTGAATATTGCGAATAAACAACCTGTAATACCATGCATTATTGACAAACAGGGCTTTGTGGATGATTTAGGCAAGTTTTTTCAGAACAAAGTAATACAGATCCATGAAGATATTGAGTCAAGATTGAATGCAAGCAGCAATCCAAAGACAAATTATCTTCAGGTCTCCTCCCATGACGTACCTGACTTTATTAACTTTACTCTTCTGTCAGAACATGATGTTAAGAAACTTATAACTAAGTTCAGCAAAAAGTCTTGTGCATCTGACCCAATGCCCACAAAGATTCTTTTACAGTGTATGGACACACTGATTCCCACCATCACATCTCTAATTAATCTCTCATTGTCATCTGGTAATTTTCCTTCGCTGTGGAAAACCGCTATAGTTAAACCATTATTGAAAAAACCTGGCTTGGAAACAAAATTCTGTAATCTTCGGCCTGTAAGTAATCTGAAGTATGTATCAAAGCTAGTGGAAGGTGCTGCTTATACGCAAATAATGAATCACCTCGACTGCAACTCTCTTCTTCCAATTAATCAGTCAGCCTATAGACAGTATCACAGTACTGAAACCACACTGTTAAGAATTAAGAGTGATATTCTCATGGCTATGGATGATAAGAAAGTCACCTTATTACTTTTATTAGATCTTAGTAGTGCATTCGATACCATTGATCATACTAACCTATTGCATACACTAAACAGACACTTTGGTATTAAGGGTGTAGTACTTGACTGGATAGAATCATATCTAACTGACAGATGTTCAGCGGATCCAAATTGATGAAACTGTGTCTGAAATTTTCTCAGTACCTTTCGGAGTCCCGCAAGGGTCCCGTCTCGGCCCTCTATTGTTCACTTTATACACAAGTCAACTCATTACAAATATACATAGTCTATTTCCTAAAGTATCTTGTCACTGCTACGCAGATGACACACAGGTCTATCTGTCTTTTACGCCAGACTTGCTTGCTCAGCAGCAGAGCATCTCTCTTCTAGAAGATTGTGTTGGTTACATACGTGAATGGATGCTGCATAACAAACTTATGCTAAATGACAGTAAAACAGAATTACTAGTTATCGGCACATCTAAACAACTGAATAAGCTAGATTTTGACGGGATATCAGTTGGCAGTTCAGTCATAGAATTAAACTCTAATGTAAGAAATCTTGGTGTATTTTTTGATTCGCAATTGAATATGGATGCACATATTACCAATGTGTGCAAATCTTCATTTCATATGATATACAACCTCAGACGTATACGAAAATACTTTGACAATGAAAGCATGAAAACAATTGTCCATGCATGCATTATTAGTAAGGTAGATTATTGTAACAGTTTGTTGTATGGGCTCCCCTCATCTCAAATTGGACGTCTTCAGCGAGTACAGAACGCATGTGCACGGCTGATTTGTAGTCAATCTAGATTTTCAAGGATTACCCCTGTATTAAAAGATCTGCACTGGCTTCCGGTTCGCCAACGAATATCTTTCAAGATTTTGTTAATTGTATACAAGGCACTAAGTGGTCAAGCCCCCAGTTACATTTCTGAGCTTTTACAAAGAAAAGTTCACAGACACTCTCACAACCTGCGTAGTTCTAATGATAATCTGCTCCTTCACATCCCCGCTCGTAATACAAAGATAACTTTGGGAGATCGCGCTTTTGCCTGTGCAGCCCCAAGGTTATGGAATGGTTTGCCGTATGTTGTGAGATCATGTCCATCAATAGAAACGTTCAAACTTAAACTGAAAAGTTATCTGTTCAAATAACTACCATACATTTCTTTTACCCCTTTTTCTAATTTTATTTTTCAAGCATTTCACCAGCTCTAAATTGCAGCGCAGTAGAATATATGCACATAGTTTCTGCGCTATATAAATGAGTATATTATTATTATTAATGCTATGAATCCAGTGACCGGGTAGTTAGGACCTTTCGCAATTTTCACGGACGCTAATATTAGGGTCCCCTAACACAAAAGTTAACGCTTAACCATACACTTGATTTTTAAGATTGATTGTACATTATAGTCAAAAGAATCAAACGTAGAAAGCTGCTCTACAATCAATGCCAAGCTTTGTGTTACAGGGGGGTTACAGGCCCTACAGATCCACTTTTCGTGTGCAAAATCCTTTCCCGCGACACCCGCACCATACATGCATGTATATTACGACTGATGGCTGGAGATATTCGAAATGCAGGATCTAAAATAGATTATGACTTGGATAAAAAAGTGGTTTTTCGAACAAATCGAGTACATATTGAGTGAGGAAAAACTTACTGAATGAAGGATTAGCTATAGATCATTACAGTCTATCGAATCGATATTGCATTTAATGTGGATTATTGGTTGATCACTGGCAATTGATTTCATGGGTCAGATCAACCTCTCCAGCCGAACCATGTCGCATGCGTTATATGTACACAACATAATATGCCATACGTTTGAACTTGCGGGTTTCTTTTGTTTCTTTTTTTTTTTACTCCTACACAAACGATATGCCTCTAGCACACGATGTAATGGGCATTATGTTTTACCCTCCCCAGAAATGAGGGATTAGATTCAAATTCCGGGGGGACCACTTCCATTGATGAGTGGATACCAGGCACGACCATGGGGTTTCGAAAAGTGCCCTAAACAAGGGAAGCAATTCTTTTCCAGATTATGAAAATGCATCTCTTAACAAGTATTTGGCTTGTGAAACCCTACAAGTATTATATCCCCTTTGTCAGCATTTTAAACATCGTTTTGTCACCCTTTTAACGTTACATAGGCCTATACGTAACGTACTTGCACACTCTGTCCCCTTTTACGCGTGGCCGCTCCTGGTATGCACTAATCAAAGGAATTTGGCCCCGGGCGGCCTCTCGAGCTCTGGGAGGCGGGAGCCAGATGTGGCTTTGGAAAGTCGTCCTCAATCGGATATATCGCTGTTACCATAGTAGCAACCAGAATTTTGCACACGAAACCCATATTGAATGTTTCCGTTGCAGATGCGAAACTAAACAAAATCTCATATCACACAATTTGCATTGCAGGACACAGTTTTACCACCATGATGATGGGCCCAAAAAGTCTCTTCCAAAATCAACTACCGTCTTAAATAAGCGTGCGCGTCCTCAAACGAAAGGTCGGGACTAATAATTGTGAAGCACTTTGAGCAGTAGTAGATTGATGAAGCGCTATATAAATGCTAATTATTATTATCATTACAATTATATAGAGCAACTGCATAGTCTGACTAACCTAATTGTCCAAGGTAATATGTAAGACGATGACAATGCAGTCAGACCGGCTAGTGCTAATGAGCAAAATAGGCAAGATACATCCAAATCCTCTCGTGGATAATTCTTTCTCCCTGCAAAATCTCGTGAATCGTGAGATTTTCTTTCTCGAAGAATTATACCCACTTTATCCTCATTGACAAGTCAAATAATACCAATGCACCACTGGGCAGAGTAAATATTTCTGTTTCATGTTGGCCAACCAAAAAAATACCTGGTAAAGAATATGTTGATAAATAAGTGGATTTTTGGGCCAGATCATGTGTCACAAACCTGAATTTGTTTACTCTGTTTTTTTTTTCAAATTGTGAAAAATATTTATATTGAGCCTCAATGATATCTTTATCACCACAAAGCTGGAATTCTTTGCTTTCTCACAATGTCACTTTTCTATCGGGCACCTTTTATTCAGGACAAGATCATGCTTCTCCAATGCAAGGTGCAAGACGAGCTTCCTAAAATTTTTGAGTAGCGTCAACTTCAGAGTTCTCATTGGCTGGATAAAGTTTAAAAACAACAGGTGCGGGTGATTTGAAGAGATTACCACATGGGGAGTGTGAACCTGGAGGCCCCCGCATTGGAAGCGTTATAATTCGGGTGGGTGCGTGGTAACTTAGACCATGGACCTAATAGGTCCATGTTTTGACTAATCAGGGTTCAGTATTCCTGTTCTGAAGCTGCTTTGGCCAATAAAAAGTGTAATCTTGACCCGATTAATCTCAATTCTTATTTTGAAACTTATGTCACTTGAAAAAAAAATATGATATAAAATAATTGGGCTAAAACAAAAGTAAAGTTTTAAAAATCTACTTTTGCCAGATGAAAATAATTATTTTTGTAACATGTTTTATATCAAGTTTCATTACGTTACAGAATTTTCAGATAAACCGAACACATGATGTGAAAGAATGATTCTTCTTAACAATGATACCAAAAAAATCTTGATTTTTGTTTTTGCAGGAGTTTCTGCATTTATTGTAAAGTTAAAATAAATTTTACAATACATAAAACATAATCGTAATATGACATGCATGAAAGTACATTGTAATGTGACAGATTTATAATAGTATCATAACAAAATTTAGACATAAATACAATAAGGATAAGACAAAGTAATGAAAAAAAAAACAAATGCAGTGGCACACTATATAAGCAAAAAAATGCTTGAGCAATAGCAGCCAAAGTGGGAAGAGCGCTACATGGAAACCTGATATTTTATACTGGTCCGGGTCTGGAAGAAAATGTTACGTCACAAATCATTAGAAAAAGAGAAATAAGAAATAAGAAGAAATAAAGAGTGCGTGTGTGTGCAAGTGGGTGAACGTGCAGGTGTGATACTAAGAATACTTCGATAAAGATATTTTTTCAATGAAGCTTTAAAAGAAAAGATAGATGCAGTGAGTTTTATATCATTGGGCAAATCATTCCAGATTTCTGGGCCGTGATGTCTGATCGTTTTATGTGCGAATATTGTTATCGGGTTTGTGAGTTGGATGTTGGATGAGTGGCGTGTGGGATATGAATGAATGTTGCTGTTGTAAACAAAAATATCTTGAAAGGGTGTAGGTATAGATTTAGTTGAAAACTTGTACATAAAAATGGCAGTTTGGAAAGTATGAATGTCATGAATTTTTAATGTTTTCAGGTTCCGAAAAATAGGATCAGTATGTGCTAAAAATTGCGAGTGGGAGCAAATGCGGAGTGCTTTCTTTTGGAGGCGTAGAATTGAGTCTATTTTGGTTTTGTTGCAATTACCCCACAATATGTTGCAATATGATATATGTGACAAAATAAAAGAATTGTAAAGCATAAATAGCGATCTTTGGGAAAGACAATATTTCAGTTTGAATAGTATGCCAATACCTCTGGCAACAAGTGTGCTAATATAACGAATGTGGCTATTCCAAGTTAAATTAGAGTCAATTAATACACCTAAGAATTTCGTTTCTTGTTTTTCAGCAAGATGGATGTTATCAATGTTAATGGAGCCACGAAATATATGCTTAGAATTGATGCGTTTGAAGTACATGAAATTTGTTTTGTTAATGTTTAAGGAGAGTTTATTTGATTTAAACCACATGGACAATTTATTCAATTCATTATTGAGTACTGTTACAAGCGTTTCTAAGTTACTGTGTGAAAAAAATACATTGGTATCATCTGCGAAAAGAACATAAGTAGGGGTGAAGCATTGATTATATCATTCATATAAATTAAAAATAACAAAGGGCCTAAGATAGAACCCTGTGGTACTCCACACTTAACATTGCAAACTTCAGAAGATTTAGAGTTAAAATAAACATATTGATATCAATTGTACAGATAATCTTGAAACCATGATAAAACAATCCCTCTGATTCCATATTTTTGTAATTTATTCAACACTAGTATATGATGATGGATAGTATCGAATGCTTTCGATAGATCCATGAAAACTCTTTTTTTGAAAGGGAATCTGTTATTTTGTCGTATAATTGTAAAATTGCATAGTCAGTTGAATGTTTTGACCTGAATCCGTATTGATTGGGTATTGATAAGTTATTTGTGTCCAAAAAAGAATATAGTCGTTTGTAAATTATTTTTTCAAGTATTTTGGAAATGCTTGGTAATAATGAAATAGGGCGGTAGTTGGCGATTTGGGAAGGGTCTTCTTTTTTGTATATGGGAATTATTTTTGCAATTTTAAGTTGATCGGGGAAAATTCCATTTGTGAGAGATAAAATGAATATATGTGATAGTGGAGAAGCCATTTAATTGTTTAAGTTAATGTACACTGATACCGTCATGACCACTAGATTTAGTAGGATTAAATGATCGAACTATTTCTAAAATTTCATAAATATTAGTGGGATTGAAAAATAAGGAATGTTCAGTATGGTTGTCTAAATATTTTGTAAAGTCGTTTGCATTACTTACTATTTTAGATGAAAGGTTAGGGCCAACATTGGTGAAAAAAGAATTGAATGCATTAGCAATTTCGGAAGGATCTTGCGTTTTATGCCCGTTTAGAAGGAAATCAACATTATTAAGATCATGCGTTTTTTTACCTAACATTTCATTTACTGTGTTCCACAATGTTTTGTTATTATCTTTGTTGTTTTCTATTTTGTTAGAAAAATACGATTTACGAGCTAGACGGATTATTGATGTTAATCTATTTCGATATTTTTTGTATTTTTGTATATGTTCTAGAGTGGGAGATTTAAGCGATATCTTATATAATCGATTACGAGTGAATATTGATTGAATTATGCCTTGGGTGATCCATGGTTGTTTATTCTTCTTTTTACTTGGGTTGATTCTCGTCAGAGGTATATTTTTGTCATAGTATTGAAGAAGTTTATTTAGAAATATGTCATATGATCTGTTAACATTATCTTCTCCAAAAACCTCTACCCATCTCTCTGCACTCAAATCAGTTTTAAGAGCATCTATGCCATGTATGCCGTGTCTAGTTTCTTTTCGCCGGGTGACTTTTCCTTTAATGAGTGGCTTATGTAAATGTTTATAATCTCGGCATATCGTAAAGATTGGTAGATGGCCAGAAATGTCGTAGCAAATTATTCCTTTGTTGTTATTATTACTATCTAATAAATTTGCATTGCAAAATATATTATCTATTATTGTGTGTGATGTACTTGTTATCCGCGTTGATTGATTTATCAGAGGACTAAAGGAAAATGATGAAAACAAATTAATTGACTGTTGGCCAAGAGGAGAGTAAGGCATTGATATGTCTATGTTGATATCTCTATATGTTGATATCTCTATATGTTGATATATCTATATAACTGGGCGTTGTGGCGTGCGCCTGTAATCCAAGCTGTGGGGAAGTTACAAATTGATGCAGAGGTTCGAGGTTCGAGCCCTGGTCACGTCTTTCGGATGGTGACGTTAAAGGTCGGTCCCAGACGTAAATAATCATATCTGATTGATACACATCTAACAAAATTCAAATACACTCTCTCCCATGAGATAAATATCCTTCTTTTCGTGTGATATTGTTTCAAGACAGGATTCCAATTTATCGAAAAAAATGTTAGCGATGTTATTTGGTACTCTATAAACTACACGGACTAATTTGTTTTTATTGTTATCATCAATAATTTCAATGAATAAGGATTCTATACCTTCAAGTTGAATGTCATGTCTTATCTTGAAATGTAAATCATTATGAATGTAAAAAGCGACACCCCCTCCCATTCTACGTTTACGATCACTATGTTTTAATGTATAATTGTCAATATTAAAAAATGTTTGGTGAAGTTGAGTGTAACCAGGTTTCTGATATGGCGATTAAGGAAAAGGGAAATGTATTCAATATGGATAAAAATTCACTGAAAGTATCAACATTTTTTTGCAAGCTTCTGATATTTATGTGCATCAGGCTAAAGTCGGTTGGTTTATCGATTTTACCTGTGTTGAAAGCTGAATTAAATTCGTTTGCAGTGTAGTATTTACACTGGGGTGTAAAGACTTCATTATTCATGAATACGTCGTTTATGTTCATAAAAAGTTGAATAAACTTCGGTTTGAAATAAGGAGTAGTGAATTTGAGGTGAAAGGTGCGTGCATGTGAGAGTGAAAGTGAAGTATGTACATAATAATAATAAGGGTGTGTCGGATGTTTTGAGCGTACATGATCGTGTGACGAACAGACTCCGGGCTGCAGCACAGTATAACAAGAGAGGAAAAAAGAAGGGGGATCCTGCGGAATTTTGTTAACCTGTACAAATGCATGTCTTTGGTTGAAATAAATCTCGATTCATTAGTCTCAGAATAATAAAAAAAAGGTGAAATCTACGTTGGCATGATACAATGAATACTAACAATGTTCTATTTAACCTCATGGATAGGATCGTCGCCGAAAAAAAATCAATTTACCTATCATTTAAGCGTATTATGGAATGTAAGAGCGAGGAAATCAAATTGTTTACAAAAGTGAAGTATGTTGACAATGAGGATATCCATTTACATATAAGAATCGTATCCAGGTCATTAATTTACAGTTTTAGGTCTATATTGTCGATTATGTAAAGATGCATGTAGCCTACATTGGAAAATCGGAGTGAAAGTGAGATACTATTAAAATGGAACAAGGTGATTGAAATAACATGAATAGACAAACGTTGGCATGGAACATAGAAAGTATGCAAATGATTAATACAAGCAGGGAGATAATACAGCAAAGGCATAGATACTATAGAAATTACTTTCGACAAGGGATCTCATTTACATATTGATTGTGAGAAATTTCCAGTAAGAGTAATGTGCACATGTACCACACTATACTATTCAAAGTGGATAGAGCTTCATTGAATCTTGCATTAGAATTATAAAGCTTCAAAGGAAAATGGGTTGCATTACTTAGAATTACACGCTGTGTGTAGCGAGTTCAAGCGAAGCCAAAAGATTATCAGATATTTTTAGCATAGTAAAAATAAAAAATAGATCCCTAATGTGGAAAAAGAACAGGATAAGAAAATCAGACAATGCAACAGGTAACAAAGTGACCATTTTAGAAAATTGCAATAAAAGAATCATTTGGTGATAAATAAATTCAGGATACCAGGGGTTAAATATCGTGACAACAGAAAATTCTTATATGGAGAATGAGAAAAAATTTGTTCCTGTACTGAGAATATGAAAAGTTTCATCAACTTTAGATTGTCAGTTATGTTCAAAGAAATATTTGTTAATGAGTATAATACACAAGGAAGACTCGCTCCGATTCAATGAATTCCTAATTTTATTTTGGAAATCGTCATTACAGAAAAAAAAACTCGAAATTTTTTTTTCCATTATTTGGTTACGGATTTTGCAGAAAGTTCAACAGTTGCAAAAATGAATATTTTTTTTTAAATGTTACTTTATACATTGCCCAAATGCAAAAATCTGAATATTAGAATAAGAGAATGCGTCATTTATAATTTACGTTCATGTAATGCTGATCTGACTCTGTCAACCTATCGCAATATAACTTTTTTTTCGTTAAGATCGCATCGACCAAAGAGAACATCCTTTTTAAATTATGCAGAGATAGATCCTGTGAAAGGAGGAATATCTAAAAGGGTTTTAATTTCAGTTACAAACAAGCGAGACAATTCTGAAAGTAGAATAATATACTATTAGTTTGGTTTAATTTTGGCTAGAATGTGGTGAAATGTTTAGGTTAAACTAGCTGATATGATAATGTAAACTCATATTATCACAAACAAATTGAGTTATGATGCATACGATTCAAGGGTGTATATATATATGTATAGACAAAATACATGTTGATCTATTCTGTTAACATATGAAATATCTCGTTTATATTGAAAAAATATGTACTCCTAAAAAAGTCGAGAAAATAAAATATATCAAAAGGGGAAATGTCTAACCCTGACTATATTTGAGTTAGGAAACAGCAAGACTAGTTTGTGATGGCTTTTCAAAAAACCAAAGAATTCAATATGACTCATACTGTCTACATGACCATATATAAATCTGTTCATAGTAATATGATAGAAAATTCCAAAAGTATATACACAGAGTGTAGAACAGAATAGTACATTTGGCTGGTTAAGAGTTGAATGTAAGTATCTAAATATGAATTTAGAGCAGCAAGGACAGAGTTAAAAAGGGGACTTTGGGGCCAAGCTCGTTAAAAATGAAAAAAAACCTTTCTAGTCATTAATTTCACAGATGGGAGAAGCTACTTTATGGGGACCTGCCTATTATCATGAATCCTACCTATGCTATTATCAACATCAGCCATTCTCTACCACGTTTAGTAAATAATGGAGCAATCACATTTCCCCTACGGCTGCCTCAATAGGAAGAGAGTCATTGAATGTTCAAGAGCCGGTATAGCCGTGCTAACGCTGTGGTAAAAACATGCAGTGCTTAGAACGTTGTATTAAATGCAATAATTGTGCTGCAGAACAATTATTATGATTACGATTGGTTATCATGATCATTATCATTGTTGCTATTATTACTATTATTATTGTTATCATTATCATTTTTGTCTCACCTGCGAAGCAAAGTGAGACTATAGGCGCCGCTTTTCCGACGGCGACGGCGGCGGCGTCAACATGAAATCTTAACCTGAGGTTAAGTTTTTGAAATGACGTCATAACTTGGAAAGTATATGGACCTAGTTAATAAAACTTGGCCATAAGATTAATCAAGTATTACTGAACATCCTATTAGAGTTTCATGTCACATGACCAAGGTCAAAGGTCATTTAGGGTCAATGAACTTAGACCATGTTGGAGGAATCAACATCGAAATCTTAACCTGAGGTTAAGTTTTTGAAATGTCATCATAACTTAGAAAGTATATGGACCTAGTTAATAAAACTTGGACATAAGGTTAATCAAGTATCACTAAATATCCTGCATGAGTTTCACGTCACATGACCAAGGTCAAAGGTCATTTAGGGTCAATGAACTTTGGCCGAATCGGGGGTATCTGTTGAATTACCATCATAACTTTGAAAGTTTATTGGTCTAGTTCATTAAACTTGGACATTAGAGTAATCAAGTATCACTGAACATTCTGTGCGCGTTTCAGGTCACATGACCAAGGTCAAAGGTCAATGAACTTTGGCCGAATTGGGTGTATCTGTTGAATTACCATCATAACTTTGAAAGTTTATGGATCTGATTCATGAAACTTGTACATAAGAGTAATCAAGTATCACTGAACATCCTGTTCGAGTTTCAGGTCACATGATCAAGGTCAAAGGTCATGTAAGGTCAATGAACTTTGGCCATGTTGGGGTTTTTTGTTGAATAACCATCATATCTCTGTAAGTTTATTGGTCTAGTTCATAAAAAGTGGACATAAGAGTAACCATGTATCACTGAACATCTTGTGCGAGTTAGAGTAGTATTCAAAGTGAGCACTGCTGCTATATTGAACCGCGTGATGCAGGTGAGACGGCCAGAGGCATTCCACTTGTTTATCATTATCATCATTATTATCAATATCATCATCATCCTTGTTATTGATTATCGTAATGTAATGATAATGATATAATAGTACAATGTACATTAATAAAAACAAAGACTTTTGTTTATTCGAACTTGTATTTATTGATAGGTAATTATGGGGGCGTTCTTTCTTTTGTCACAATTGTAATTACATCGACTGGCTATTAGATAAAAGTGACGTTAAATTTTTCTGTACGCCACTGTATTTGTTGGAAAGCAAAAGATCCTTAGCAATTTCGTATGCATAACCTAAAACTGGGTTTCAACCCTTTCTTGCCTTCAGAAAGCAATTGATATCGGTTTGAACAATAAATGGCGATGTTACGCTGGTGAAAACACGACCCCCAGAAGGCTGGATTCGAATGCAGAGGTGTGGCAGGGCAAGATAACACTTCTGTTATGTCACATCGGTTCCTTAGACGTGTTGTCAAACTGTTTCTATAACATGTCTATAATCAATAAATTTAATAATAATAATACCAACATGCACATTATAGCGCATATCACTGCCAAATGCGTCTCTATGCGCTTAATTGGATATTACCCTGGCTTTAGCCCCGCAGCCTTTACAGCATTTCAAGGAATAAATTCCTGCCGGGTACCCATTTACCTCACGTGGGTCGAGTGTAACACAATGTGGATACATTTCTTGCCGAAGCAAATTGTAATTTCGTTTTTAAGAAGTTTGATATATTTTCTTACTTCCAGTTTAGCTTCCGTAAGAAGCACAGTACCGTACACGCTTTATTGTCTTTTGTTGAGAAAGTCTCTCACTCAATTTATTTATTGTCACACACTATAGGTATATTCCTGGACTTCTCCTTCGACACCATTAACCATGACATTTTACTTTATGAACTGTTGCACTATGGTGTGCGTGGGAAGGCCTTGGAGTGGTTCAGGAGTTATTTACTGAATGGGAAACAATATGTATCTTTAAACGAATATGAATCTGAACTGCGAAACACCAGTTGCGGTGTACCGCAAGGAAGTTTACTTGGCCCTCTTCTATTTGTTTTCTACATAAACGACTTCTATAGATCATCAAACTCCTTATCATTTATATTATATTATTTGATCCCAATATTTTCTTTTCACATAAAGATCCAAATATTTAAGTTAATACAGTTAATACTGAGTTATTAAGTATATCGCAATGGATACATGCGCACAAACTTTCACTTAATTTACAAAAAAAAATTACATTCTATTTAGCAACTCTTTAATAGATTCTTTACCTTCAGGTATAATTCTAAACAACACACCATTAAAACAGGTTTCTCATACTTTTTTTTCATACATTTTTTGGGGTCATTGTTGATAACCATTTTACATGGAAAATGCATATTATTATGTAAAACTATCAAGAAATATTGGTGTTATCAATAGAATGAAATTTGTTTTACCACAATCCTCATTATAATCATGCTTTTTTCATCATTGATTTTGCCATACCTGAATTACGGTCTCTTGATTTGGGGTAATACCCATCAAACATTGATAGAAAATATTTTTATACTGCAAAATAAGGTTATCCAGATCTATTGTAATGCTCCAATACGCTCTCCTACTAATTCTTTATTTTTCGAAAACAAGATTTTAAAAATTAAGGATTTATATTCATTTCAACTAGGTCAGTTTATGTATCAATATAAAAGCAATAATTTACCTATTGTTTTTCATGACATGTTTCATAAAAATGAGGGCATTCATAAATACCCAACTAGGCAATCAGATGAATTCCATTTACCGCTTTTCAGAACGTTCAAAGCCAAAAATACTTTCATTTATGAAAGCCCCAAGTTGGAAGTTCACTTCATAACGACTTAAAAAAAATCCCCCTCTCTGTACACTTTTAAAAGAAAGTTAAAATCTTTCTTACTGAAATCCTATAATCACGTCTAAACAATCATCACAGATATATTTCTTTATTCACCGTCCCTTTTCACTTATGCCCTACTTCGCTTCTGTTTGTCTACACTCCTCTCTCTGTAGTTCTCACATTCACTCTTCACCCCCCTCTTTCCTCCCTCTCTCTCTCTCTCTCATTCATCCGCTTTCTTTCTTTAGTTTCTCATTCCTGATCTGAGTTTTTGGCGTAATTTTCGTATATTTTGGTTGTTTAATATTTTCTTTTAATGATGTCTCCTTTTGGCGATCATGGTTTGTATTTTGATTTGTATATATAAAATTTATTTCTCGCTTGTCATATTTTGAGGAGCCCGCAATATACAAGCTTTGCTTTTTAGTGGGATCCTCCATTTTCACAAAGTGTAAATCAAAAATCCTTTACGCAAGATTATTTTGTATGTAACTTTCTTATAACATGTCTTTTTAAAGTTGATTTTATGACCTTGGTAGATTTTTTTATGATGTCGACTTGTTATGATTGTATTTATTTGATTTATATTTTGTTGAAAATGAAATAAATGAAATGAAATTACGCCATGATTGGGATTTAAACCCACGACCCTCTGTTTCAACGTCCGAAGACTAATCCACTGGGCCACAACGCTCCACATTTTTATAGATTGCATTCGGGTAGCACTTACCAGTAAGATAATATGTTCACGTAGACACCTTGGGGTTCTTTCTCAGGTGCATAAACATGGTTATAAACCACGAACGCCCTGAAAAAGCAAACGCTCAAGCTGCTCTAACAAAGCTTGAAGAGCCCCAAGCAAGTGCTTAAAGGGATGATCCGGGCTGAAAGTATTTATAGCTTAATAAATTGAGTAGAATTCACTTAGCAAAATGCCGAAAATTTCATCAAAATCGGATAACAAAGTAATTGAATTTTAAAGTTTAGCAATATTTGGTGAAAACAGTCGTCATGAATATTCATTAGGTGGACTGATGATGTCACATCCCTCCAAGAACTCCAACGCCTCCAAGAACTGGAAAACTTGGATTGACAACTGATTTAGTGCATTATATATTTATTGCTGCAACTTATTTCATTAAAGGGAAACATACTATTCACACAAGTATGAAATAATGATAAAAAATATGATTTCATGTAATAACATAAAACGCAAAGTGGAGATGTGACATCATCAACCCACCTAATGAATATTCATGACGACTGTTTTCACAAAATATTGCTTAATTTTAAACTTCAATGACTTTATTGTTTGCTGTCCAAATTTGATGAAATTTTCGGCATTTTGCTCAGTATATTCTACTCTATGTATTAAGATATAAATATTTTCAGCCCGGATCATCACTTTAAACCCACAAGCAAAAGTTCTTTCTATCCGTAAGCTTTTTAGCAATTTCTTAATCGTCAAGCGAATGCTACCAGGCAGTTAGCAATTGCTTTATATTACAAACTAAAATATTTGCTCGCTCATTTTTATGCAAACGGAATCAAGCAGGTTAAACTTCGATTAAACACAGCCACGCAATATCCTAAGACTTGATGGATATATGCAGAATATATTTGAATTAAGTCTAAGCTAAATCAATTAAATCTAAACATAATAACGTTTTTATTGTACATTTTTTACGCTTCATTTATATGAAGTTCCCGTAATATATTGGATTTAAGATTTTCACATGTTTTAAGTATTAGTGCAAGGTTGTTCTTTTCGCCAAAATGCAGCAACTCAGAAAAAGGGTCTATTTTACTTAAAGGGGAATGAAACCTTTGGAAGAAGTAGGCTTGTGAGGAAACATAAAAATCAAAGAATAAGAACAAAGAAAGTTTGAGAAAAATCGGACAAATAATGAGAAAGTTATGAGCATTTGAATATTGCAATCACTAATGCTATGGAGATCCTCCCTTTGGCAATGCAACAAGGATGTGTGATGTCACATGTGAACAACTTTCCCTTTGATGGACTATAAAATACCCTCAAAATGTCTCTTTTTTGCTTTTCTTGTGTGATGCAAACTCTTTATCCATGATGCATTTTTTAAAATCTGTATTACATGCCCTCCTATAGAAAGAACACATGATCTACCGATAGATGTGATAAAAGAGGCAATGTAAGTGAAATATATATTAAAATAATGGGGAGAGTTGTACACAAGTGACATCACACATCTTTGTCGCATTGCCAATTTGAGGATCTCCATAGCATTGGTGATCGCAATATTCAAATGCTCATAACTTTCTCATTTATTTATCCGATATTTCTCAAACTTTCGTTGATCTGTTTCTTTGGTTTTTCTGTTTTTACAGAAGCTATCTTGTTTTAAAGATTTCCTTCTCCTTTAAATGTTATGTTCATTGTTGTACACTTACTGGGAAGATCATGGGGGGGGGTCTTCACTCCCATGGGACAATGGGTCAGATGCATGAAAAGTAACAATTGCTTTTGCAAGGCTTTTGCTTGATTCCGTATGCATAAAAAAGCGAACAATTGCGTTTGCTAGTAAGTTCTAGCAATCGCTAAAGGCCTGGTCACACCACCCGAGCGTTGTTGAAACGGAGAGAAAAAATCATCACCGCTCGCTACCGTTCACCATTTTCGATTTCGATTGTTTTTTTTTCTGTTTTCGATTTTTGTTTTCGATTTTTCCCCAATTTTGTGAGCGAAATTCGACCCTCTCTTCCTACCGCTAAACCAACGCTCGCCACCGTTAAACCAACGCTAAAGCTACGCTGGCTTCAGCGGTACACCGCTAAGGCAACGCCCATGTTTTCGATTTTTTTTTTCCCCCAATTTTGTGAGCGGTGACAAAAATTGGACCCTCTCTCTCTCCTATCGCTCCATGACCGCTCCAACAATGCTCGGGCGGTGTGACTGCTATCATTTCATTGACGATTCAGCTATTGCTTAAAAGTGTATGCATAAAGCGAGCATTTCGCTTGTGCGTGCGCGTTTAAAGCACTAAAGGCCTGGTCACACCGCCCGAGCGTTGTCGGAGCGGCCGTGGAGCGGTAGGGAGAGAGGGTCGAATTTCGCTCAAAAAATTGGGGGAAAATCGAAAAAAAAAAAAAACAATCGAAATCGAAAATAGTGAACGGAAGCGAGCGGTGATGATTTTTTCTCTCCGCTCCATGACCGCTCCAACTACGCTCGCGCGGTGTGACCACGCCTTTACTTGGGATTTTTCAAGCTCCGTCAGATTAGAGCAGCATAATTGAGAGATTGCAGATCAGGACGCTCGCGTTTTTTTTAAAATCATGTTAACATGGTTAATGCACCTGAGCGAGACCCCCAAGGTGAACAATAGCCTACATATGCATGTTTAATCTCCTTATAAGTGCAAACCAAATGGTAGCTATACAAATTTATCAAAAAGAAAAAGGTTAGTTTGACACCACGTCTGAGGAAAACATCCGGGAAAAGATGTTAGATGAAAGGGGCGGTAATTTAATTCACATTGCCACGCCTTTGCGTTCGAGTTTTGCCTTTTCTGTGAGTCGTGTTCGTACCAGCGTGACAATGCTTATGTTCAAACCGCTAGCTATTGCTTTCTGAAAGCAAGAAAACGATTCAAGCATTAGCAAAGGAGTATATGCATATGAAATAAAGCAATTGCTGAAGTATGATCTTGTGCTTGGATACGTATTTATTTTGTTTGAAGCAATTGCTATTTTTATGCATCCGACCCAAAGGGTAAATTAAAGGATGCATATAAAATATTTGTCACAGGCTTACTAATTATAGGCAAATGTGCGTATAATGCGAGGTACAGGCGCTCCTTCAAGTCTGTTTTGTTGCTTTTATATTTTTCCATGGAACTAGGACATCGTTTTATTCAAATTGTCCTTTGATGGCATCAACTAATTTTACATCTAGGGTAACTTCGTCCAATACCTACTACTCTTAAACAGGGAAGTTAGTACCAAACATCTGGGTGTGTAATTCTGAGACGTGATATACGATTGTAATAATGATATTACTTTTCTGTATAAACACTATTCTCGCTGATGTGGTTTTCCGGTACACCATGTGAAGTGTTACAGAAACTACTCATCATCTCTATTCGCCGACTCAAGCCAGCATCTCCTCATCGGCTCTACTACTCAAGCTGTTCTTAACTCATCAATCTCTTCTGGTTTACAGTCCTATTCAGGACTACTTTTAAGAAAGACCACTTTACTCTAATCTCCACTTTCTCGCCTATACATTTCTTTTTCTTCTTCTATCCACTGTTTCTATAACACTCCACATGGTGTACCGTAAACCACATCAGCGATTGTACATGCCACCATGAAAAACTTCAAACAACATCAAACACCATTCTGTTCATTTTATTTCGATTTTACACGGCCAATAGTTTTTCATTTTGTTACTGCAAGGTCTTTTCCCTTTGAATAATCATCTATTTCATTTGTGGAGTCATCCATTTCTTATCATTATCATTTTATCCTTTGCTATAGGTAAGTACTCAATTGGCCCGTATTCTTTAGTCGGGTTTAACTTAAACTCAGGTTTAAAGTTGTGGTTTAAGTATGGACAGCCAATTGTTTCATAATCACTAACAGTAGATATCATACTTCAGCTCATTCGGCTCTCAAATCATTCATAATTCTGAAAGAACTATAAATAGATGATTGTCTTCACAATCTAGGAATCAGGAAAGAGGACAGTAAACATAAGAAATACAACTTAATAAAAATTTTGATACACTTGGCTTCCCATACTTAAACCACAACTTGAAACCTGAGTTTAAGTTAAACCCAATTTCAGAATATGGGCCATTCATTTTAGATTTAAAACAGAATAAGAAAACAATGATCACTTATCAGAAGAATCTAATGTCTGTAAACACGTCACTCCGGGAATTGTGTGAGACCGACTGACCGAATAATCGTATTCTGCTTTCAATGCAAATGGGACGAACAAATTCTATTTGCGAGGCCCCGCTTTTGTAGTATGAGATGGAAAGTGTTCTTTTTCATTCTGTCGTTAATTTGTAATGATTCACAGTTCACGCACCATCGGTTGACATTAAGCTGTAGTTCATTTGCACCCTCTCCCACACATCCCACCCCCCTCTCTCTCTCTCTATATATATATACAGATATATATATATATATATGTGTATCTACAGACAATCCTACTTAAGGCCCTTTAGGGTTAATAATCAACGGAAGGGCGAACTCGATCCAAAGGGGAATATTTGGATTCGCCCTTACGTTTTAAAGCTAAAATTCTCAATGACGGGGGTTCAACACAATGCTTAAAATCTATTCCAGCAGAGGGCAGTATTCCTTTTTACTTCCTACGAACTTTGGGCCAAATCTACCCAGCAGTACTCTGACATTACAATCATGCACAAAACTGTGTGTATATACCGTTTGGAGGAAAACTGGTTGTTAAGGCGAATTGATGTATATGCTGACAATCTTTGTAAAATGGGGTATATATCAACATTATCTATCAATGAAAATGTAACTCAATCCACCACCTACGTTATCCCAAAACTACACCACAATATATAAACTGTACAAAACATGAATGCTTTTAATCCTAATAGTGCCCCTCCTTTTTCGAAAATCTCTATATATTTTACTTTTATATCTTCTACGAAGATTTCGCTGTTACAATGATAAGCGTTTGCAACGTGAACATGTAGTGTGCACGAGAACAGCGAAAAGCACAAATTACCGCGCGCGCAGGCCTCGGCAGCGCCTAGCACGGCCTAGCACGGCCTAGCATATGGGCGCTGCACTAGGCGGCCGGCCTGGCCCGGCTGCCCCGGTGCGGCGCGGCCGGTGCAGGTGATGAGGTCCAGGAGCTGCGTCGCGCCTAAAACCAGTGCAGCCGACCGAACACGACGCCCGTGAGTGGAAACTTTCCTGAAAGTTTCCTGAAACTGTAAATAGTACGACAGATGGTGGACTGTACTCACTAAGAAGAAGAAGAAGAACTTTAAGTTTTTGATATATTTCTAGCAACTTAACGGTAAGTCAGTGACCACTGTGCATACCGGTAGGCCTAGGCTAACACAAAACTATTGTCGATCTGGACTCACGTTATCAGTCATGATTTGTAATATGAAGGGAGTGCCTAAGTCTGCGCACCTAAAATTTGATCTCGATTTTATTACAAAGTAAAATATTATTTTGAGAGTCATCAATGTCATTCCATTCTCTATATTCTAATGATCAAGGAAACAAAAAAATTCAAGAAATTATTTACAAGAACAATGTTTTTCTACGATTTTCAGACGGGCTTGTCACTTTGTGTAGCAAAATGATTGGTGCCCATGTCTGCGCACTATGCAGTGAAGTTTCGGACATTTCTTTTTTGACAATTATTGAAATTTTCAGGGTAGCAAATTGAAACTTGCTGATACTCATTTTTAATCAAATATTTTTGTAGTTTTTGGTATCAAAATGGATTGCTGCGGTCAAGATTGAAAATTGCTATCAGTTTGATGTTTTGTTCTATGAAAATTGCGCATTTACGTGAGTGCGCAGACATGGGCACTGCGCAGACTTGGGCACTCTTACCATACGATTTGTATTTCTGATTTTGTCTGCCTTATTTTTCCTCTTTTCTTTTAAAAGTTGAGCACACATTGAAATTTTCTTTGGCTAGCTAGCCTAAGCCTTCATTGCCGTGTTGAGTGCATGCTTTTCACAACTCCTCAGTCCTCTTTTCACAACTCCTCTCTCAGTTTTGTATTTGACTTAGATCTAGATCTACATGTTAAACGTACGAATGTCACTGTCTAAACGTAAACCCTGTTCTGTGTACTAGGCCTACCCCCATCTGATCCTGTCATCATGTAGAACAACTCCTCTGCACCATTTGCAGTTCTCCAGACTGGAGGAAACCAACCGAAGAAGAAGAAGCTGCCGAGACTTCTCTTCATTAGATCTAGTCCTAACAGTGAGGACTAACTGTTAGATCTGAAAATGAAATGTAGCTCCGCGGCCGTTATTGGTGCAAAAAATTCCTCCAAGCGGCAGGCCCTCCAAGCTATAAACTAGTTAGTTTTATAAGGCTTATTTCGAAAGGGTGGGTGCTGTCGCGTTAAGGTGCGTCAACGCGAACGCGAAGATTCGTCCAAAGCCCCCCCCCCGGCTTGGCCGAAAGGGTGCGTTGGGAGCGCCACGTCGCATCGCGTTTAGTCCACCTCCTGGACTGTTGTTATTTTGTACGACACGACTACCGAACACCCAGCACACTACAACCCCATAACAGTACACGCATACACACACCCTGAATAGTCATATGAAACAACAGTCCAGTGAATCTTGGCAAGTTCCCCGTCAGATTCAAGGGAACTGATATTCCGCCCACTGAGCCCAGTCTCCCTCGCTCTCGATTCCGATTGGTCGACAAACCCTGTCAATCAGAACGGCGTTCTCCTCGGTGCCATTACGTAACTACAAGTGACAGTTTTGGGGGACGGTGTTCCCAGTCTTATTTCAAGGATATTTTTTATTAATTAACTCACATTAATAAAATTTATAAATCTTTTTTACGAATATTCGTCACACAATCTCTGTAAAATATTCTTTAAAAATATTTATAAATATGAAAATTATTTTTGGTTGAGTATTTTTTGAACGATTTTATATGATAAAGAAATAAAATTATTGATACATCATGGAAAAAAATTACACCATGTGCACTCTATGTCCTATGTACACATGTACAACGCATGCTTGCATCGTTTGTTTTCGGATCGTTTACTTGTACTACTCAAGGTTATTCTTTAATATTTTGGCGTTATCTTCTGTTTATCAAGTCGATCTACTCATTGACCGTTTAGATACATGTAGTTGAATTTCTTAGCCATTTTCTGTTACAAGAATGATGGCTGACTACCGTGCTCGTGGAGATCGCCCCCCTAAACCTAAACACGTAATTTCCATATTCTGAAAATGCACCCCTTAAAGGGGAAGTTCACCCTGAAGAAAACTCTGTTGCAAAAATAGCAGAAAAAATAGTAAAAAATATTAGTGAAGGTTTGAGGAAAACCCGTTGAAGAGTAAGAAAGTTATTAGAGTTCAAAGTTTTGGATTTGTGACGTCATAAACGAGCAGCTGCCCCATGTGTTATGTAATATAAAATGCATGAATTTCAAATTTTGCATGGTTCCTGATGACTTAATTTTGTTTTCTATTCATGATCGGGTGTGAAATAATTTGTCCATTGATATACAAAAGGTAGAGTGAAAACCATTTTCAATTTTCTGAGAAAATGACATTTTATTGATTTTTTACCATTCGCTATGTAGGAATGCTGCTCGCATATGACGTCACAAATCAAATAATTGAAATTCTAATAACTTTTTAATTATTTGATGAATTTTTCTCAAACCTTCGGCAATATTTTTTATTATTTTTTCTGCTATTTTTACAATGAAGTTTTTGTCAGGGTGAACTTCCCCTTTAACAAGTATTGGCGTGTGAAACCCTACCCTTAATAAGTATTGGAAACAAAACGATACTCTTTATGGCAAATATTCCCTGAAATGAACCCCTAAACAAGTAAAGGAATTTTTTTATTGTTACGTTTCCTTCGGTCGTCGGCTTTACCTTATTTGGTTTAGTACGACCCCACCTTCTACACCTCGCGCAAATCGGACTCTAAACACGTAGTGTTGGGGCAAAAAGGACATCCTTTATATATCAGATTAATTTTGTTTTTTCATTTCCGCAAAATCGACCCTAAACACGTAATTTTCCTATCGAAATAGATACCCCTTTTTCATTATTTTTGTGTTTTTGACACCCTTATCACGTTACGTACGTAACGTGCCCTATTGTGAAAAAGACATCCTTTTTACGTGTTTTTTGGTCGCGCATGGTATTCATTCGTCAATGTAAGTGGCCACCCCCCCCCCAGGAGATCGCCATAACGAGTCAGAGAAAGTCGTGGGGAGAGCTATCGAAGAGACATCACGTCGTCTTGGTCTCCAATCCAAGAGTGAACAGGTCACAGCATTGTCGTCATTTTTGCGAGGACATGATTCCTTTATTAGTTTGCCAACTGGCTTTGGAAAAAGTGTGATTTTCCAAGCAGCACCGATCTGTAAATAAATACATACATAATATAAATACATAATGTATAGTCAATACATACACACTCCCATACATACGGTGGGGGGGGGGGGTGGAAATCATGTTAAATTAAAAGCACTGCACGAAAGATTTCTGTCTCATAATTAAATCAACAAATCAAACATCCAGACTCTGTTCATCATCCCGAGATCACTGTAGTATTAATTGACTTATTGTTAGGTTTAAAGGACAAGTCCACCTCAACAAAAACTTGATTTGAATAAAAAGAGAAAAATTCAACAAGAGATGATGACATCACTCACTCACTATTTCTTTTGTATTTTATTATATGAAATATTAAATATTTTGATTTTCTCATCATTGTCATGTAAAATGAAGTTTCATTCATCCCTAAACACGTGGAATTCCATTATTTTAACATTTTATGCTTCAGGCAAGGAGGTCCTAATTGTCAAATTCGTATAAATTGAAATATTGTATAATTCAAACAATAAAAACAAAAGAAATAGTGAGTGAATGACGTCATCGACTCTCTCATTTGGAGGTAACTGGCTCGTTCATATAACTATTTTGTTGAAAATAAGCAAAACTTTGAAATGTCATAACTTTCTTATTTTACATCCGATTTTGGTGAAATTTTCAGCATTGTGCTTGTCTGATTTTTCTCTATTGATTCAAATCAACATTTTTCTGAGGTGGACTTGACCTTTAATGCTACTCCCCGGGAAAATTGATGTAGATCTACATGTACTATTACACGTCAGAGAACTCTTATCAACCATCAACCATTTGGAAGAACAAAAACTGTTTTGAACTCATTTTGGAATTCCAAAATTGCCAATATGTCAAAAATCTTATTTCAGAGCTTGCAAAATGTCTTTAATTAATCTTTGTTTACTTTCTAGTTTATCATTGTAAATATATTTGTATTATTCTCGTTTTTTATGTTTGTTTTTATCATCAATATTTTTGCTATAATGTTTTTATCATTTTATACTTCATCTTATATTATTTTTGTTTTGTATATATGTTTGTTTATCATCATTACATCATTACGTTGCTATAAGATATCTTCCTTTAATTTATATTACTTTCATCAAATGGCCCTTTCACAAGCTCTTCTATTTGGGTCCCAAACCTTTTATGTTATATTCTCTTTGCCAAACTTTGTAGGCCTACTATATTTGTATCACTTGATTGGTTT
Source organism: Lytechinus variegatus (assembly GCF_018143015.1). Classification (NCBI taxonomy): domain Eukaryota; kingdom Metazoa; phylum Echinodermata; class Echinoidea; order Temnopleuroida; family Toxopneustidae; genus Lytechinus; species Lytechinus variegatus. The sequence goes on along the minus strand of NC_054745.1, from coordinate 28,746,061 downwards.
GAATCACTCATCACTTATAACTTAATAAGATCAACATAACCCATAATTCATTACACTAGAGAAAATCTTTATTTTTGGTATATTTTACTGTCGTAATATTATTTGATTATTTTCAAAGGAAAGTGGAAGACAACTTTTCTAGACGTCTGTTTTTAAATTAAGGGCTTAAAGTCAGATTGGTCTAGAATCTAGTCCTAAACTTTGGGATTTTTAACTTCACTCAGACTCAGGCTATATCGACATGATCGATATAAAAACATATTTTTATTTTGACGAGTTACTAAGTACGAGACAGCATGGGCACATGAACTTGACTAACGTAGTTAGATCTACTCGTTGTACTTACTCGAGAAGTTGGAGTTCCTGGAGAAAAAGCAATTTTACGTTTGCTTCTTTCATTAGCTTCCCTTCCTACATTCAGCCTGTTGGGGATAGTCTTTAATGGTGTAGAAATGGAAGATGACAGGTTGTGACTATGATTACGTTTTGTTGACTCGTATCGATCCCTAAGTTCCTGGCAAAGTTCAATGGACTTCTGCACATTCCGTACTTTTGTCACGCATCTCAGTGTCGCAAATACAGTCGGAAGAATTGGACGAAATATCTCCGAAAATTTCTTGCAATTGTTCTTGAAATCCAGCTCTAGCAACTTTCACAGACTTTATCCTTACATAACTTTTACAAGTTACCAGTTGCGAGTCACAAACAATACACCATCTCAGGGGCGGATCCAGCCTTCGCCAATAGGGGGGGGGGCCGGAATTTTTTTCAGCCACATTTTCCCGATCGGCCACTCAAAGTTAATTTTTGTTTGTTTCTTTGAAGGGGTAGTCCTAATAGTCACTTAGTCACAAATATAATATCATAAGCATTATTTCAAGTGCGAGCGCGAAGCGCGAGCAGAAAATTTTGATATGTTTTGATTTGATAAAAAAAGGATCTGTTAACGGCAGCTTGTTAGCCATGAAGATGTTACATATTTCAACTATCAAATAATGCGAGCGCAAAGAGCGAGCTGAAATTTTGACATTTTTACCTGAAGAATGAAAAAGGATAAGTATATATCTAATTAATTGATGCGAGCACGAAGTGCGAGCAGAAGAATTCGAGATTTAAACCTAAAATTGAGACTCTCTTTTTATATTATTTTAATCATGAAAAGGATGAGTAATTGGAAATCATCCTATATTAATAATGCGAGCGCAAAGAGCGAGCACAAATTTGGACATTTCTATCTGAAGAATGAAAAAGGATAAGTATATATCTAATTAATTGATGCGAGCACGAAGTTCGAGCAGAAAAATATCGAGATTTAAACCTAAAAAATGAGACTCTCTATTCGTATTTTTTTAATCATGAAAAGGATGAGTAATTGAAAATCATCCTACATTAATAATGCGAGCGCAAAGAGCGAGCAGAATTTTTTTTTTTTTTTACTTATTTTTGATATACGTATTGATCTGATAAAAAGGATCTGTTAACGGCTGCTTGTAGGCCATGAAGACGTTACATATGTTAAGTGATGCGAGCGCGAAGCGCGAGCTGAAAACTTCGAGATTTAAACCCAAAAGTGGAATACTCTATTCATATTTTTTAAATCATGAAAAGGATGAGTAATTGGAAATCAACGTACATTAATAATGCGAGCGCGAAAATTTTTGACATTTCTAACTGAAGAATGGAAATTCTAAGCTTTTTTTGTAATCATGAAAAGGATAAGTATATAACTAAACAATTGATGCGAGCGTGAAGCGAGAGCAAATCGCCAGCAAACAATTATTGATATTGTGATCTGAAACTGGATAATGATTTACATGTAGATACAGAACCAGCTGCGCATCTGAAGAATGTGCACTCGCATGTTGTAGATTTCGATCGTGACCTAGAATTTGGTATTCTAAATATCTTTCTTATCATGAAAATCAGCAAAGCGAGCGCAAAGCGCGAGCTAAGAAACATGATATTCTGATCTGAAAAAGGGTCAATTTAAGCTCTGTATTTCAAGCACTTTGTGGGAAAATTGTGAGGTGGATATGGATCACAGTTAAAAAAAAGAGCTGATATGTTTCATTATTATTACTTTGAGTTTTGACATAGGACCGGGACATTCTATAAAGACATTATGTCATAATATGAAAATGATGACTATCTTCCTATTTCGCTTCCAAAGCATGAGAGCGCGAAACTATACCTGAAAAACTGGACATTTAAAGCAATTTGTAATTATGAATATGATGTATGAGTTAATATCTTTCAAAAATCAATGCGAGCAGAAATTTTTGATAAACTGTCATCAAATGGGGATTTTAAGTAGTTTGTTTTAGAATTGATATTGAGATATACATAACTCACCAATGAAACATGAAAATGCGAACGTGCAGCGCTAGCTGATACGTTTTGGCAATCAGACCTGAAAAGGGATATTTTGATAACTTTATGGAATACACGAAAATAAAAGGTACCTGACAAACAAATATTGCGAGCGTGCAGCGCAAGCAGAAATTGTTAATATTCAGACCACAGTAAAACATAAATTTTTACAGAGCACTTTCTGAAATTCAATTTGTAAATCAAACAAAATAAGGGAAAGGGAAAAGGGATATTTTGATAACTTTATGGAATACACGAAAATAAAAGCTACCTGACAAACAAATATTGCGAGCGTGCAGCGCAAGCAGAAATTGTTAATATTCAGACCACAGTAAAACATAAATTTTTACAGAGCACTTTCTTAAATTCAATTTGTAAATCAAACAAAATAATGAAAGTTCAATTTCCGACCTGAAATATGTTTGTGTATATTGACTTCAAAATTTGATATTCTAAGCTCAATATTTAGCTAAAAGGCAATGCGAGCGCGAAGCGAGAGCGAAAATTTTACATCCCCAACATGAAGGATTTTTAAAAATTATTTTCCAAGTCTTCCCCCATCTTATTTTATTCACTCGTCTTCCTCCTCTTACGTTTCCCCTTCTTTTTTTCCTCACTTTTCCCCTTTTTTTTCTTTTTTTTTCTTTCTTTCCCCTTTTTTCTTTCTTTTTGCTCCCCTCTGGCCCCCCCCCCCTGGATCCGCCTATGCCATCTTTTGGTAGCCATTATGCTTTTCTCCAATCCAAACTCACCATTGTTTATGTTCATTGTACCAATTGTACTGTATACTGTGCACACAGGACATGCCCTCGCCCTGCGAGGTCATTGATGCGCTAGTTTGCGTTCAAACATACTTGAATATTCATGTGCTCCTTGCGCAATATCTGCGAGGGGCGGTCGTAACCTCAGGGTCAGACAAAGGTCACAACTTCATTATCTTCCCTCTCTCTGCCGAGATGGCCTGGACGATTTTTTTTTCGGGGAAAGTGAATCAGTGGGTAAGGTGAATCACTGGGGGTAAGTGAGTCAGTGGAGGGCGCGGGCCCGGGCGTGTGTGTGTTGGTTATGGTTTGCCCAATCAGTAAAATTCGTCCAGGACGTGGACTACGTCGCGTTCACTGGAACGCACCCTTTCGTCCAAAGCCCCCCCCCCCCCCGGTTTGGACGAAAGGGTGTGTTTAATAATAATGAATAAATAAATACAAATATTTATAAGAAAGCTGAACAAACAAAAAAGACGAGTGATATGTGAAATTTGCATAGGAACATAAATCATCATATGGCACAAACATTCTTTTTAAGGTAAAAAAAAAACAATGAAGGCATGCTGCATGAGGATTTTTCGGTGGAAATGTTTTATGGTGTAATATTGATACATGTAAAAATTATGACTGATTTCAAGGTTCTTTCAAATAAAAAAAGTAACTTACCTTCAATTTTATACTTTGCAGGTGTGTATTTATTACAAAGGAAAACATTCGTATACCTGGAGATATTTGGTGTCCCCCAAATTATAAAACTTACGGCAGATGTGTGCTGGAAGGGCAAGGCCAAAATTGATGTTGGGTCAGCATTCACAACGTTTAACTCTTCAGACCCTACCTTACTATATTTTACACTTGAGACCCTGCCTCAGTATATTTTGTGAGATGCATCTGTTGTGTATGTGTGCGTGTTGTGTGTATAATAATAATAATAATAATACTTATAATAATAAAAATAATAACAATTATAATAATTATAATAATGATAATAATAATAATTTTCACCCCAAAGAGTGAATTTATGGAAATGAATTTGGAGTGAAAATTGGCGCCAAGTGGCTTATTGCAAGGGTGGGTATCTGATTTTATTATCATTATTATTATTATTATTATTATTATCATTATTATTATTGTTATTATTATCATTATTATTATTATTATTATCATTATTATTCTTAGTTGAACTTTTCTTTTTCTTTTCCTCAAATCGTCAATGCTTTAAATGATTGAAAATCCACTATTTTACGTGCAAATTGGCAATGTTTGACAAAACACCTTATATTCAGCTTTCTTATAAATATTTGTATTTATTTATTCATTATTATTAAACACACCCTTTCGTCCAAACCGGGGGGGCTTTGGACGAAAGGGCGCGTTTCAGTGAACGCGACGCGACGTGGCGCTCCCAACTCACCCTTTCGGCCAAACCGGGGGGCTTTGGACGAATCTTCGCGTTCGCGTTGACGCACCCTAACGCGACAGCACCCACCCTTTCGACATAAGCCGTTTTATAATATAGATTCTAGGTCTAAGTTAGATAGGCTAACTATAGGCCTAGATCTAGACTTTGTCTAGGGGCCTAGACTAGTCTTAGGATGGGGGGTTGGGTGTCCGGACACTTGTCTTAACAAAATTGAAGCCCTGTTTTTTGTCTTTGGATTAAGCCAAAATATATAGATCTAGGCCTACGTTGAATTGTGCTTTTCATCATCAATATTTGATCTCCACAATATTGTTTCCCATTTTGTGCTAAGAAACAACGAAGAATTTGATTGTAAACCTTTTCAAATGGCTGTTAAATGGAGTGTCCGGACACCCAACCCGTCCGGACACCCAATAACTGGACAAAAAGTTACTAGAGTCTAGATTTACTAGTATTAATCCGAGTGAATTACAATAGACCACACTGATAAACCTAAACTAAATAGTAAATTTTCTAAACAACAATTTTTAGAATAATAGAAGTCTAACGTAATACTAATAGGACAAAGAGGAATAAAAGATCTAACCAGTTGTTTATCAGTGTGATCTACTTTTAAACTGTTAGGCCCCTAGATCTAGTCTAGATGTTAGATCTATACCGGTAGTCAAATAACTTAATGTAGATCAATAATCTTAATGCTATTAAGTAATATCAATAGATTTACTTCTCATTTTTGCAGATGAAAAGAAGAAAGCCAGAGGAGGTAGCGAAGCACTACATTAGTTGTGGCCAGGACCCAGACTGGATCCAACAAAAATGGGTGAACAAGGAAAAAGGTTAGATTTTCTTTAGCTCTGTCATCAGCATTTTCCACAATAATATTTGTATGTTCCTTGCAGAGAAAAGTGCAAGAGCAATAATATTCAGGGGGCTTAAGTTAGGGAATTGTATGCCTTGGGTGCTACGTAACATAGATCTAGTCTAGCTACGGATAGCTCAATGTATGATGGGGTCACAATAATTTGTGCAGTTTTCACAATTGTGTTTAGATTCTGATGTTTGGAACAATAAATCTCTTGAAATACACAATTATTTGTTGAATCTATTTATATAAAACAAATAAATAGATTGTTGACTTCAAATCATCGAAAACAGAGCATTGATTTACGAATGGATTGCGGTACAGAGATCGCTATATCAAAATTCGAATGACGAAATGATCGCATCACTCCACAGAGCAAAATTGCAACAATTGTCGACAACGAGGGTCATATATTGTATAGCATAAGAAGATGGATGGTTTTCAATGTTCATATTTGTAGATCAATACAACCCTGGAAAAGATTATTAGACAAGGAAGTGTTGAGTTCATTGATAGAACTTTCAGACGATTTCTAATAGCTAACTCATGGTTAGAGGATGACTACTCTAAGGGAACAATTACCGTCTGCATTGCTCAGACAATTACACCAAGGGTAATTACCCCTAGGACAAATATCCCCAGGAAACCCCCCCCCCCCGAACGACAATTACACCCCAGAAGATAGATAATTTAGAATAAGTGACAAAACATAAATGTTCTAAAGGGTAATTGACCCAGGGATATTTTCACATTAAATTTGCATAGTTATCCAATTGAAACAAGTTACTTTTAAGCATAAAAGTAAAAAAACTTTAAAATGCCAAGACCTACGCTTGAGTAGACCTTGGACTTGGTCCTTGCTCATTTCTACAGAGTGAGCCATTCTCAGCCTCAAGCTAAACAACTGGAATACTGGAATTGGAAAAAAAGCAGAAGTAAAGTAAAATCAAAACCTTTTTGAATTGTGGTTGTTGGAACTCATGTTTATGTAAATTAGATCTAAGTCTATGCAATACACTTGAGGGATTCCAATTTCCAGCAAAAATATTTTGATAAATTTTCTGGAGCAATCTACATTGAAATTGGAAAAGCAATGAGTGGTAGGTAACTTCATATCTACTCAAGATACATTTGGGTCATTCCATCTGGATTCACCCAATGGGTTTTCCTTACCGTCTCAGAATTTGCTCAAATTTGGCTATTACATAAAATTGACATTTACTTAATCCCAAGAACCCCCCAAAAAATAATGTAAACGGTCCATTGGTTTTTGCACTATGGCCTGCCCTTTTTGTTTTGTTTTGGTAAAAATGGGTGTGACCTTCAACATTCAACGGCACATTGCGCCTGAACCGGTCGACCAATTTTTATGAAACTAGTACCATTCAATAGGAAATTCAAATTTCAAAGAGGAATTCAAAAATGGTATCAAAACTATTATTTGAGTAATTTAAAGTGGTATGGCCTGAATCTGAATCTGTGAAGTTCCTGGTCCTGATCCTCAAGTGGATATTGATGACCAATAAGAACGTTAGCGATCGAGAGAGCGCAATATTTTCAGTACATTTTGGAGTTGAGTTCCACCACTTTACAATTGGCTGGAGGGACTATAGTAATTATTCCTTTCATGACAGTATCCCACAGTTTATTTACGTGAGGTGAATGTGTACCTGATATGACCCCTCATTCTTCTCAAAAATCTAATGCACTAGACTTTCAAAGATATATTATACGTGAGGAAAAATGCCCGAGCGAGAACGTCCAATATAACCGAAGAACAACGGCAACAAATAAGAGAGTGGAACAGTGCCGATGTTTCTCTTTACAGTCATTTCAATAGGACGTTATGGAGAAAGATAGAGGAGGGAGGAGCAACTTTTAATAAAGATTTACGGACGTTCAGGAGAATGATGCGGGACTACGCTACGGGGTGCGGTATAGAGAACAGGGAAGCCGCGCGGAAGGGACAGAAAATGTTGCGCGTCGCCCACGTGACCAAGAACAACTCGCTTTTCTGCAAACGACTTGTGAGCGAAAACTACGAGATTTCGACATTGATCATGAAAAGACAAAGATTGGGAGCCCAATGCGATGTAAAGAGGAACAAGGTTTTATAAACATGCGTTGAGGATATACTGTTTTTTGAAGGATGAGGACATTGGCGGCGGAAGCCAAAAATTTTAGGAGGGGACAACCAAAAAAAATTGACAAGCAAAAAAAAAAAGAGGTTTTCAACCCAAAAATTTTAGGGGGGACGTATAAAAATAAATTGACAAGGGAAAAAAAAGAAAAAAAGTCATCAACAACAAATTTAGGGGGGACCATCCCCCTCCTCAAATTTAGGGGGGCACGTCTCCCCTGTCCCCCCCCCCGCTTCCGGCGCCTATGGGTGAGGGTTTTTTTAACAAAAACAAAAGAAATTGTTGGAAAAAAGCAGGCATTTTGAGAAAAAAAAATGTCAAAATTAAATGACCTTCAAAATATAAAGGATATTTTTTATGTGGACTCTTTTAAAAAGCGCTTGAACATTCCGCTTCATGATTTTGTACATTCAGTGCAATGATTGCGTCCCCTTCGGCCATGTTAAAATAATTTTAAAAACCGAAGAATCTAAATGACTTGTTAATGGTTCAGCTGAATGCAATTGTTATTTTAGCAATTTGAATATTTTCTAATCAAATAATATAGTTTATGTCAAATTTGACTAAGACAAAGTCTGACTATGAATAAAATATTCTTATCAAATGACTTTACGTGTCAGTTCCAGTCAGTCGACAAATATTCTTTAGTCATTTTAATTAGCCTGTTTTCGGAGAAAAGATATAAACAGAAGGGATTGGGGGTAAGTTAACACCCTGGATTCCCGGTTCCCATATCCCTTCAGAGTATATTCCAATGTGTTGCTCTCTGCATTCAATAATGAGTTTGCTACAATTTTCATTGTGGATTGTAATTGAAATAGATGGATCAAACAATTTGGGAATAGGGCTATATGCTAAGTAGTCTCAACCCGATGTTGTTTGAAGGTTTGCATGGTGGCATGTACAATTGCTGATGTGGTTTACGGTACACCATGTGGAGTGTTATAGAAGCAGTGGATAGAAGAAGAGAAGGAAGTGGATTGGCGAGAAAGTGGAGATTTGAGAATCATGAGAATAGAGTATTCTTTCTTGAGAATAGTCCTGAAGACGGACAGTCAACCTGTCCGAAACGTCGAGTCTCTCTACTACTCATAATCTCTACTCGCCGACGCAAGCCAGCATCTCCTCATCAGCTCTACTACTCAAGCTGTTCTCATTCAACATTCCTTCTGGTTTACAGTCCTTTTAAGGACTATTCTCAAGAAAGAATACTCTATTCTCAAATCTCCACTTTCTCGCATATCCACTTCCTTCTCTTCTTCTATCCACTGCTTCTATAACACTCCACATGGTGTTACGTAAACCACATCATCAATAGTCTCAACCCGTCTTTATTTTCTCTTTAATAAAACATAACATTAAGTTAAGTATAATAAGACCATGAAAAAGGAGCTGCATGGCTTGGATGTTATGAACTATTTAGGGTATTTTTTGGAGGGGGAAGCGTAGTCTCCTATGCAGACTCTGAATGGCTCGTGAGGTGGGATCTGCTACTGGTTTGAAAGGGCGAGCGACCTAGTCTGCTATACAGACTCGTTGAATCAGCTAAGGTACACACACTGCAGATATGGGTCTACATTTGTAGACTAGGGGAAGCGAGTGCGGTGAATGTTTTGAAACTGTTGATTTCGTAATGAATTCGTCTTGTATCAAGATGTCAAACATGGCTAATTTAAAGTGTGATGAAGAAAAATATTCAATATACAATAGTTTAACGAAAATGCCAATGATGGGAAAAATGGGACAACGGTCGACCACCGCTATACCTGCCAGGCTTGTGACATCACAGTGAATGTTCCATAAAGCCGTTTGCTATAATTTACGTACGTATGACTGGTGACCCTGTCTTTTGGGTAGTGATGTATCTCGTTGGGGCTGTCTTAGGACCGAAGAACATATCCCAGTCGTGTTTAAAGTCATGCGTAGCTTAAAGGGATGCTCCGGGCTGGAAATAATATGATTTTAACCGATAAAAAAATCAGACAAACAAAACAGTGAAAATTTGAAAATCTGACAACGAATAGCATTTTAAAGATTTTCATTATTCCGCTGAAATAGTTTCAGGCATGTCTTCATGAATATTAAATGAGCAGAGCAAATTGATGATGTCATATCCCAACTTGTTCTTTTGATTTTTATTATTTGAAATAGGTTTATTCATTTTTTTTTACCAAGATCAGAAAAATTTTGGAGTGACAACTGATTTAGTGCATTGCATATTCATTGCTGCAACTAATTTCGTTATAGAGGAGATACATTATTCACACATGTATGAAAAAATTAAACAATTATGATTTCATGTAAAAACATAAAGGAAAGTGGGGATGTGACTGTTGTGACATCATCAGCCCATCTAATGAGTATTATTCAAATGCAATAACTTCGCTATTTGTTATCAGATTTTGATGAAATTTTCAGGATTTTGCTTCGTGAATTTTACTCTATATATTTATTTAGATATAAATATTTTCAGCCTAGACCATCCCTTTAAGAGTGACTTTCACTTGTTGAGTGAATTACACATTTTTATGTAGTAAAATTTGTAACCCTACCATTCGAGAAAAGCGCCCTCTAAACTCTCGAAAGGGCGGTCCAGTTTAACCGACCCTCTGCGAGTTTGGCTCATAAAATCAGAAAACATCGGGTATGTTGGTCCCGACCCGAACATTTTCATATTTGACAAAGCGTTGGGTATGGACCGGACCCGACCTTAAGTTAATTAGCCGGCCTTTTTTCTCGAACTGTGTTACACGATCAGTGCCCGACTGAACGCGGGAACAAGATGTGACGGCACAAGTCCTCTCACCGTATACACCACCATAAGTCAATGACCTTATAGTAAACTATATCTAGTCGAAAATGTGTCTATAGGCCTGTGCATTTTAATGATTATTGTGGCACGCACTTAAAATATTGGGCAACATTGTGTTGGGTAATGTATGTTGGTAAAAAAATATACATATATATTCTGGGCAATCATGATCAAATTTAGCAAATCTATTACTCAATTATTAGTTTTTATTAACCAACTTGGGCAGATTTTAACCAATAGTTGTGAGGACAGTATGTTTTCCATGGTTGGTTAGAAGTTGGGCATTTTTGGCCCAACTATTTCAAGAGTGTATATATATTATCTATCTCATATTGAGATTTTTCATAAAAGCTTAAATAAACAAAACACCAGTCTCGAAATGTTTTTTTTTTCTGATTGTTATTAGTTACTAATACAGTCCATTAAGCTGAAGGGATTAAGTAACTGATGAAGTTTGCAATAATCTGAGCTGTTATAGGGCCCTATGTATGTGGTGAGGATGATGTTGTTGCTGTTGTTGTTGTTGGTGGTTGTGGTAGTAGAGGGGACTTTGGAAAATGAATCTAATATTTATACTGATGATAGTAATTTTGTTAATGATGATGATTATGATTCTGGCGTTAGGATGGTCATGATGGTGATTTTCATGACGAAGAAGGGGGGGGGGGGTGGTGATGCTGCTGATGATGACGATGATGATGACGATGATGGGGATGGTGATGAGGATGATGGTGGTGGTGATGGTGATGATGATGATGATGATGATGATGATGGTGGTGATGGTGATGATGATGATGATGATGATGATGATGATGATGGTGGTGATGATGATGGTGGTGATGATGATGATGATGGTGGTGATGGTGATGGTGAGGATGATGATGATGATGAGGATGATGATGATGGTGGTGATGGTGATGATGATGATGATGATGGTGGTGGTGATGGTGAGGATGATGAGGATGATGGGGCTGATGATGGTAGTGGTGGTAGTAGAGGGGACTTTTGGAAATTAATCTGGTATTTAGCCAATTTACTGATGATAGTGATTTTGATGATGATGATGATATAATGATGAATATGATCCTGGCCTTAATGATCGATGGTCATAATAGTGATTTTTATGACGAAGAGGAGGGTGGTAATGATGATAATGATGATGATAAGGATGAGGATGAGGAGAATAATGATGAGGAGGAGGAAAATGATGATGGTAGTGATGATTATGGTGATGAGGATGATGATGGTGGTGGTGGTGATGGTGATATTGATGGTGATGATGATGAGGATGATGATGGTGATGATAATGAGAATGATGATGATGCCTGATCTATATGATGATAATGATGATAATCATAAGTTTTCTAAAATAACCGTCTTGTCCGGCAAACAACATGTATGGATATATCCAGTGTGGATTATTTAAATTGTTTTCTCCCTCATTTTTTGGGGGGGGAGGTTGTACTGGCGTTTGCTCACTCCCTCATTTTCTACGCCAATATTCCAGGCTACCATCTCCCCTGCCCCCCCCCCCCCTCGGTGTTCCATTTATAAATCTCCAATGCTTAACGCGTACTTTGCAAAGAAAAGAGCACATGCCACACCCATCAACTGGCCACGCCCACACAGACAATTCTGGAGTACGAGTTCATTATAGCCTGCCTACCTACACATGCAAATGTGATGTATGCATGGACGTGGATATGCTGCACTGGGTGATCGGGTTGTTTTACGAAATTACGGGACGGTGCCCGACCTGTACCTGTGCTGTGGCTGTGCCTGGTGAATTCGAAAATGAAGAGGACCAAACTACATAGGGTGAGAAAGTAACCGTCCGTTACAGTCTGCTTTTTGTTAGTTTGCTCATTTAGAATTAAAGGGGCTAGAGAATTATTTTTATTTATTAGTTAGGGACCTAGTGACTAGTCCTAGATCACGTTTGATACCTTTTTGGTAACGCAGAGATGCCAAGTTCAAAGACCAGCTATGCGCGAGATTTTTCTGTGAATCTGAGTGAGATCACAGACATTGTGTACAATGTATATGGGGATAGGCTGTGATAGTTGCGTGAGACAGAGATTTGAGGGCATGAATATTTTATAAGAGTCCAAAATGCTTGAGTCTCACGCATAATGCGTGAGACTTGGTAGCTCTGGAGTCTGGTAACGTTGGTTAGAACGTCTAACGTCACTCAGAGTCAGAGTGATAATATTACTAGTACTAGGCCTATACTATAGGCTGATCTAGGCATGTAGGGCCCCTGTTAAAAGTTAGATCTAGATTCTAGGACGTAGTAGTAGTAACAGTAGGCCCTAAACGCCGTCAGTGACAATGGAAATGCACATGAATAGAGGGAACGTTATTCTAACCTTAAGCCTAGATTCTAGATATAGGCCTAGGGCCTACTAGTACTAGTTATAAATCTAACCGTTACTTAGGTCTAGTCTAGTTCTACTTCTAAGTTCTAACTTAGATCTCATTGTAACTTAGATCGACTAGAGTTAGATCTGGATGAAGATCTAGATCTAGACTCTGCTAGATCTAGACTAAGTTTATATCTAGATTGGACTAGTTCCCACCTCCATGACGCAATTTAAGCTAGATATAATGTTAGAATCTAGGCCTACCTTTTAAGAGATCAAACGTTAGATCTAGCCTAGGCCTAGTCCTATCGTTAGACGACTTCTACTAAGTCCTCGCCTGCCCCGGTGACGATGTAGACCTATAGTATACTAACACTACTGTTAGGCCTAGATTTCTAACGTTAGATCTTAATATTAGAAGACTAACTTTAACCTCTCTAGGCCTAGGCCCTAGCCTAGATCTAAATAAATTATAGGCCCCCTAAGATTTAAGTTTTAACAGGTCTATACTAGACTGTAGGGTCTAGATGTAGATCTACCGTTAGTAGACTAGATCTGGATCTAATGTTAGTGTAGGCCTACTGTAGATAGTACTAGGCCTAGATTTAGTAGTACTAGAGTGGGAAAAAAGCGGGTCTAGATCTAGGCCTAAGACAGAGTAGATCTAGCCTACATCTAACTTAACCTAGATCTAGTAATAGATCTAGGCTTAACTAGTTTTTCTATCCTGCTGCTACTAGCTGGCGGCTGCCCGAACACGATATATCGTCCCAATGCAAGTCCTAGGCATAGCATAGACCTAGAACTAGTCTAGAAGCAGCTAGGGCCTAGGCAGCCGAACTAGTACATAGAGAGGCCTGGATCATCGCTAGGCCACAGCCCCAACGTTTCTTAGACCCAAATCGAAATCCTAACCAGAGATAGATCTAGGCCTAAGCTGGATAATTAACATTCTTGGTACTCAATATGGTAGCGTCTAGATAAAGGCCTAGAATCTAAATGCAATGTCCACATTTTTACATCTTACTGTGGTGTCAAATGATACAAACCATACTGAGCATATTCTAGTGTAGTAAGTTAGGTTCTAACGTTAAATGTACATTATGAAGTTTAGACCTAGATTTTCTCGATATAGGCCTAACTGTTAGGCTAGAAATTCTAGTCCAAAATCACCCATTTTATATCAAAGATTTTTAGCCTTACATTCTAGGAAACTGAGGTCTTGGAGACTTGTTAAAACTGGATGAATAATTATTGACCACCCCCCTTTTGACATTCGACTTCGTAGTTTTCTTCTAATTTACACCCATTCATATTTATTAATAAAGGCGCCACTGGGCTAACTCTCGCCAGACTTTAAATATGGATTGACATGTCCAGTTTCGCGAATACAGTGTACTATAAGATCTAGATCTACAAAGAAGTAGATTATCATCAGTGTCTAGTTAATATTGTCAATGAAAATTCCCATACATGTATATTGTAGCAAAGATGCTACAAGGGAAAGATAAGTTTGGACAGACCGCGTAATGAAACGCTCGGGAAGAGCGCCCTACAGCGTTGAGTAAGTAACGACCTTTTTTTACTTTTGCATATCGCGAGAAGATGGTTGTGTACAAAACATATGAGAGAAATGGTGAAGGTTTGAAGGAATAAACGATTTCTACATTTAAAAAAAAAATCATTTTCCCCCTTTAATTTAAGATGAATGTATTTCGGAGGTCGCAGTGGCGTAGCTACGGGGGGGGGCACGTGCCCCCCCCCCCAGGTGCCCCCCCCCCCCCAGAAAAAATTGGCAGAGCAAAAAGAAAAAAGGGAGAAAGAAGAAAGAAAAAGAAGAAAGACAGAAGAAAAAAGAAGAGGAAAAAAAAGAGGAGGAAGACGAGTGAATGAAATAATGTGAGGGGAAGACTTGCAATTAAAAAAAAATATTTTCATGTTACTATATTAAATTTTTGCTGGCGCTTCGCGCCATAATTGCCTGTTCAATGGGATTCATATCTTGCTCAATAGGCTGATGTGGAGCAAGTTTTGAAGTCAATATGCAAAACATATTTTAGCTCGGACATCGAGCTTTCATTATTTTTTTTCATTTACAAATTTAAGTGCTCTGTAAAATGTCCGTTTTATGGTCTACATATCAGCATTTTAAGCTCACGCTGCGTGGTCACATTGTTTGATTTGCCAAGTTCATATTGTCTCCGTGTATTCCATAATGTTCCATTAAACAAATGTATTCAGAATGCCCAGATTTTAGGTCTAAATATGGAACATGCGCGATAGCCTGCATGTTCTTTATTTCAAATGTGCTTAAATTATCCAGTTTTACATCAGAAAATCAATAATTGTCTGCTCACGCTTCACGATAGCATTATTAAAGGTCAAGTCCACCTCAGAAAAATGTTGATTTGAATCAATAGAGAAAAATCAGACAAGCACAATGCTGAAAATTTCATCAAAATCGAATGTAAAATAAGAAAGTTATGACATTTCAAAGTTTCGCTTATTTTCAACAAAATAGTTATGAACGAGTCAGTTACATCCAAATGAGAGAGTCGATGATGTCACTCACTCACTATTTCTTTTGTTTTTTATTGTTGGAATTATACAATATTTCAATTTTTACAAATTTGACGATTAGGACCTCCTTGCCTGAAGCACAAAATGTTAAAATAATGGAATTCCACGTGTTCAGGGAGGAATGAAACTTCATTTCACATGACAATGACGAGAAAATAAAAATATTTCATATAATAAAATACAAAAGAAATAGTGAGTGAGTGATGTCATCAACTCTCTCATTTGGATGTAACTGGCTCGTTCATATAACTATTTTGTTGAAAATAAGCGAAACTTTAAAATGCCATAACTTTCTTATTTTACATCCGATTTTGATGAAATTTTCAGTGTTATGCTTGTTGAATTTTTCTCTTTTTATTCAAATCAAGTTTTTGTTGGGGTGGACTTGTCCTTTAATGATACCCAATTGACTATATCCTATTTATGACTTACAAAATATGAATAGAGTGTCCCGCTTTTAGGTCTAAAATCTCAATTTTCTTCCTCTTGCGCTTCGCGCTCGCATCAATTGTTTAGTTACATACCTATCCCATTAATTAATACAAAAAGTGCTTAGAATTAACTTTTTTTTTAGGTCGGAATGTCAAAAAATTTGCTCGCGCTTCGCGCCCGCATTATTGAAATATATACCGTCTTAGTGGGTAACTGTAAGCAGTCCTTAACAGGTCCCTTTTCCATAATGCTATCTAACAGTTGATAAAAATTTCTGTTCGCGCTTGGGGTACATACGAATCTTGTTCAGGATCACACATAACATTGCCCAGAAAATTAAATTTTCAGGAAAAATACATTAAAGTAAAAAAAAAATCGCTCGCGCTTCGCGCTCGCACTTTTTGTAAGGCTCATGAGATTATTTTATGTTTATGTTTTATAAGAATAAAACTAAGAAGTGACTGATATAGGTGAAGATAATTTCGGGCCCCGTCCCCTATTGGCGAAAGTATTCGACCTTGTGGACACATACACACACACCGGAAAAATGGCCGGTGCCCCCCCTGATAAAGCAAGGACCCCCCAGTGCCCCCCGGGAAAAAAATCCTAGCTACGCCACTGGGAGGTCGCCTGCATAGCAGAGCGAGACTATAGGCGCCGCTTTTCCGACGGCTACGGCGGCGGCGTCAACATCAAATCTTAACCTAAGGTTAAGTTTTTTAAATGACATAACTTAAAAAGTATATAGACCTAGTTCGTGAAACTGAGACATAAGATTATTCAGGTATTACTAAACATTCTGCCTGAGTTTCTAGCACATAACAAATGTCAAAGGTCACTTAGGGTCAATGAACTGAGACCATGTTGGGAGAATTATTTTCAAAATCTCAACCGAAGGTTAAGTTTTTGAAATGACATCATAACTTAGAAAGTATATAAACCTAGTTCATGAAACTTGGCCATAAGGTGAACCAAGTATTACTAAAGATCCTGCCTGAGTTTCATGTCACATGACCAAGGTCAAAGGTCATTTAGGGTCAATGAACTTAGACCATGTTGGGGGAATCAACATCAAAATCTTAACCTAAGGTTAAGTTTTTGAAATGTCATCATAAATTAGAAAATATATGGACCTAGTTCATGAAACTTGGACATAAGAGTAATAAAGTATCGTTAAACATCCTGTTCGTATTTCAGGTCACATGAACAAGGTCAAAGGTCAATGAGCTTTGGCCATAATGGGGGTATCTGTTGATTTACCATCATAACTTTGAAAGTTTATGGATCTGACTCATGAAACTTGGACATAAGAGTAATCAAGTATCACTGAACATCCTGTGCGAGTTTTAGGTCACATGTTCAAGGTCAAAGGTCATGTAAGGTAATTGAACTTTGGCCATGTTGGGGTATTTGTTGGGTTACCATCATATCTCTGTAAGTGTATTGGTCTAGTTCATAAAAACGTGTACATAAGTGTAACCAAGTATCACTGAACATCTTGTGCGAGTTGTAGTAGTTTTAAAAGTCAGCACTGCTGCTATATTGAATCGTGTGATGCAGGTGAGACGCCAGAGGCATTCCACTTGTTGATGAATAAATCTCATTGTTTTCATCAATTATTTATTGACTATCCATCATCCTTATAATTTCTTAACGCTAATTTTTAAATGTGTGTAGTGGTTGACCTGTTTTTATTCAATCTCTAATCATGCAGTTTTGTCAACCGTCATAAATAATAAAAAATTTCCCTTAAAAAAAAACAGTTGCATTTACAGCACATAAATGTCAGGTAAACACATACAATCTGTAGATCTACATTGTAATTAATTTTGTCTCGCCTGCAATGCAGAAGCGGGATATTAATATAGTCGCCGCTTTTCCGGCGTTGTCATCGACATCAATTTTCACCTTGGACATACTGGTAATCAAGTATCTCACTGATCATCTTTCAAGAATTTCAGGTCACGTGACAAAGGTTAAATGTCATTTAGCGTCAATTGACTTTGACCATGTTGTGGTAGAACATCAAAACTTATCATAGGTTATGATTGTCAAAAAAAAATGATAACCTTTCTTTAAATATTCCTGTTCGTTTGCATGTGACGCATATCAAGTATCAAGTTTTTTATCCCTCTGCTATTACATTCTTGCATTTACTTTACTTTAGGGAATGGGGAATACTTCGAAGAGACAAAGTGACTGTTGATAAGCTGTACTTTTTCTAATGTAAACTAATAATGTGTATGCTGCTTTTTTCTTTTCTTATTTTTTTTATTCTGTTATATTTTAAATTACTTGAATTAATTATATGTGATTTGTTATCCAAAATTATGAAAACACAATAAAAACTTTTTTTAAGTATCAAGTTTACTAGGCCAAGGTCAAAGATCCTTGGGGTCAATAAACTGGTAATAACCTACAAGGGTTTTGCGAATGGTTTGATTTTGAATTAGCAAGATATCTTAGAAATTATGAAACCTTATTCTACTGAACTTGAAGATCACGGTTATCAGGTGTTACATCAGTTACATGAATAGGTCTATAGCTCCGGGCTTTGGGGTAAAGTGCAAAGGTCATTTTGGTTCAATTAATTTTGACTGATTAATTTTCTTTATTTTTCAAGCTTTTTCTCCATTATCTGTATTATTGGGATTACAATCTAAAAATGTCTCCCTTTCTGTATTCCCCATCTCATTTCAGAATTATCTGATATTAGCCAGTGCGTCATGTGCGTGTATCCTTGTGCTCTTGGTCTTAACACTACAATGGATGCACCAGTCTCCTTCGTTCAGTGTCACACTGATGACATCATACAGATCAAGGGAAAGTCCCGCTCTGCCAATGACGTCACCATGGAAGCAGTCAAACGGCGGAAGTCTTCTCGAAGATGGCAAACGTTCAAGGTTGAACGAATCATGGACGCAAGCCTGTAAACCTCTGACAAATCTCGCCTTCGTGAAAACTCACAAGACCGGTAGCACCACACTAGCTACGATAATAAATCGTTTCGGATTCACCCGGAAGTTATCGTTTATGTATAACCGGAAGCACTCGCATGGTCATTTCACGGTGCAGAAGTTAGAAGTGGAAAGATTGTTGCCTCCAATGTGTGTCAGGGAGGGTGATTACGGGAACTACCGAAATTATAATTTGATGACGGCACACTTCAGGATGTTGCCAAATTTAGTTCAGGTGAGGTTTATTTTAAGTTCAAAGTAAATCCCTCCATGTTTGCAAGCATTGTCGCGGTCAAGGTTATTATTGCGAATTGCGTGAACAAATATGGTTAAGCAGGCGATTAAATTTAGGGATAACCAATAGTCTTTGTGAAACTATAGTAGCCTCTGATTAATTTATGGTCTCTTATTTTGATAAACTTTAGCTTTATGATAATAAGACCTAGGTCCCTTTCCATAAGGACCTGTCGTAATAACAAGTGATCAATTTCTTTAACAAGTTTACAGTTAGCCAATCAAATTGACCGATTTCAGTCGCTTTGAACTATCATTGTGACGTTTTTATAAAACGGGCCCCTGAATATATGTTCTATTTTGATTTGTTTTATATAGTTGATGAAGTTGATGGCTCCGAATTTCAAGATGATCACCATCATCCGAAAACCACGGTCTCAGTTTGAATCCGCCTTCTCTCACTTCAACGCTGGGGGCAGCATGGGACTCCGTCCTCTCGATAGAAACACCACGCTTACTGAAGATTTGACGCGCTTCCTAACAAATCCCGCATTCTATTGGAGTCGCGCATCGTGGTTTGCGCGCTGGTATACGCGAAACGGACAACTTTATGATCTGGCGGATACAGACAACTTCGGGAGTACCGAGGAAGTGAGTCGGATGATAAGACATCTCGATAGAATCATCGATTTAGTGCTGATCGCCGAATACTTTGACGAATCGCTGGTTATTTTCCGGAGATTAATGTGTTGGGACTTCAAAGACATCGTATACATAACGCAGAACGCGCGTGAGGAAAAATTCCGATCCGAGTTGACGGTAGAGCAGGAAGCGCGTCTGCGCAGTTGGAACTTGGCGGACTCGATCCTGTATGATTACTTCAACCAATCGCTCTGGGCGAAGATTGCTCGCTATGGTCCGGGGTTCCAGCGGGATCTTGCCCATTTTCGCAGGCTTCTTAAAGAATATCAACGAACTTGCACTAACGGAACTATAGTTCGTTCAAGAGGGAATCGCGTAAAGTTGGTAGCAGCGAATAATTCAACATTTTGTGAACAGGTTGTAGATGATAACTATCAAACAGAAAAACTGATAATTGAGAGACAAAATGGAGTAGGTTCGTGTTGACGAAAATCTGGCAAAAAAAATGTCAAAGTACTCATGTTTAAGTGAATAAATGTGAATGATAATAAATGGAGGAGGCAACTCGTAAATTTTCCTATCGGAAACTAGCACTGGCAAAGAAAAGCAGATGGTTTATTTCATGAATCATCATCTCAACAACTTCAGTTCTCCGGAGTCCGACAACCACGTTATGATACTAAATACATTTTTTTTTTTACTTATTTATTTATCTCTCCGGAAAGGGATATTCCAGGCTGAAAATAATATTAGAATGAAAAAGAGTAAAAAAAATTGATTAATATAATCAATATCTAATAAAAAATTAACGGAGATATATAATTGTTCTAAAATCTTTTGTGAAAAACAGCTACCTGCATTATGTCGATTTGCAAAATTTCCGATGATGTTCTCATGTCCCCACTAATTCTTGATATAATTACATTAATGATAATACATTTTATATTTTCATACATTTTTGTTATGTTTGTTTGTAGTAAGCTAGGTAAGAAGAGGCAATTATTGTTATCTCACACACTAAATCCGTATTCAATATATTTTTCGTTTATGGTAGACAACAAATAAATAAATATGATTAAAAAAAAAAAAAAATAAGTGGAGACATGACGTCATCAGCTTGCTTGTTATAACTTCATTGAGACATGACTATATGGAGCTGTTTCAACGAACCAACGGAAAACTTTGAATTGTCATCAATTTCTTATTCTCTTTAGTTTCGTGATGAACGCTTTTAGCGTAAACAAAGTTGTATAAAACAGCCAAGTTTGTCATCTTTAGCAAAGATACTACGAGGAAAAAATCAGACGCTTCGGCGATTTTTTTTAAACGCTCCCAAACGCCCTATGAATGCTCATGGGGGAAGGACACCCACTAGCGTTGGGTAAGTAAACCATCGCACATCGGCACGCAGCTGTGTATAAAACATATAGGGGGGGGACTGAGAGAAGGGACTTTGGAGAGGGCTCAAGAATGGTGCATGGGAATAATTCCACCTTTTGCATGTTTTGTTACCCAGCAACCTCTGGAATATATTCATCTTTAATCTAAGATAAAATAAATAAAATGTAAAAATCGTCTATTCAACCCTTTACCATTTCACGCATATGTTTTGTACACAACAATCTCTCGATACGCAAAGGTAAAAAAGGTCGTTACTTACTCAACGCTGTGGGGCGCTCTTCACGAGCGTTTCATTACGCGGTGTATGTACTGTCCGATCTTCCCCTTGTTTTTTCAAATATACAATATTTTTTTATGGTTTCTTGTCAATTCGAGGGTGCTGATTACGAATCTGAATGATGCCACTTGTGTAACCTTGAGCATTTTCCGCAAATTGGCAAAATCCAATATGGCCGCCAAAATATGCAAATTACCCATGAAAATCATAAAACTGCCAGCAGATTGGCTATAAAATGTATGTAAATGTGTTGCAGGAGTGAAATGCTCTCTGAAAAAAAAGCAAATTTTGAAAAACATTTATTTTTCTTGATATTCAAAATGGCCACCATAGACCGCTGTATTCGACATTATGTACAATATGAATGGGGAAAAATAATTTTCACAAAGGTGAGCACTAAATGCAAGTAATTGTGATTTTCTGTGAACTAATGGATGACAACTTGATTGCTAACAAAATGTTTCATTTGTTATGTCATGTATGTAATAAAAGTAACATTTTTATTCAAAAAGCCACCAAACGTCCTGACAGTGTTATGGATAATATTAATGGGGACAAAAGAAAATCACAAGAGTGAGTACTAAAATGCAATTATTAAGTTAAGCGAGTGGACTACTGTTTAAAAAACATGTTTAATGAAACATGATATTGAAGATGCAGTTTATGTGATAAATGCTGTATTTTGAATTCAAAATGGCTGCCATTGGCCCCATTTACATTATGTACAATGCGAATGGAGAAACGAATTTTTACAAGAATAAGAACATGAAATGCATGTAATTGTGATATACGAGTAAAATATTGTCTGAAAACATGGTTTCTAGCTTAACATATCATTTCTTTTGTCATGCATGAGATAAATGGCCCCTATAGACCCTAACTGTATTATCTACAATGTGAATGGGGACATGTAATTTTTGTAAGAATTTTGATTTACTTGACTATGAAATCCATATAATCCTTCTGTATGAGTAAAATATTATTTGAAAGCATGATTTTTATGAAATATAGCATTTCTTCTACCATGTAAGTGATAAATACTGTATTTTGACATTCAAAATAGCCGCTACAAGCCCTAATTAAATTATTTTACATGCGTTTAGGAAAACTTATTTTCAGTGGGAATCATAAAATATGCATATAACTGTGATGTACGAGTAAAAATATTGTCTTAAATATGATTTCTAAATATCATTATTATTATTTGAGGATACGAAAATTTCGCTCAATTGCGGATTAAGTTATCTCTAATGCAAAAAATCAATATTAAGAAGCAATGTGGGCTTTTACAGGAATTTCATTGCATTTTATTCATGAAAGTGTCGCATAAATGTTCTCGGCTCAATGTATTATCCTTTAAACTGTGATTCACACATCCCCAACACAATTTACAAATTATTTGGTATCATTTTAACAAGCAAGCATACATGTGCCATTTTACACAATGTTGGGTAAACTGTTTTAGAGTGTAGAAAATGTCAGCATACATTTGTAATTCCGAAGCTTCGTTATTCCGAAGGTTCGTATTTCCGAAGGTTCGTAATTCCGAAGGCTCGTAAGTCCGAAAACGAAATGAGGTTCGTTAATCCGAAAACGTAATGATTAACGAACCTTATTTCGTTTTCGGATTATCGAACCTTCGGAATAACGCCACAAATGTTCGGATTAACGAACATCGAGGTAGAGGCAATTTACGTGTTTCGTAATTACAAACCTTCGGAAATACGAAGTGTAACCGGAAATTTCGCTCCATTGCGGATTAAGTTAACTCTAATGCAAAAAATCAATATTAAGAAGCAATGTGGACTTTTACAGGAATTTCATTGCATTTTATTCATGAAAGTGTCGCATAAATGTTCTCAATGTATTATCCTTTAAACTGTGATTCACACAACCCAAACACAATTTACAAATTAATTTGGTATCATTTTAACAAGCAAGCATATACATGTGCCATTTTACACAATGTTGGGTTAACTGTTTTTAGAGTGTAGAAAATGTCCGCATACATTTGTAATTCCGAAGCTTCGTTATTCCGAAGGTTCGTATTTCCGAAGGTTCGTAATTCCGAAGGCTCGTAAGTCCGAAAACGAAATGAGGTTCGTTAATCCGAAAACGTAATGATTAACGAACCTTATTTCGTTTTCGGACTAACGAACCTCCGGAACATCGAACCTTATTTCGTTTTCGGATTATCGAACCATCGGAATAACGCCACAAATGTTCGGATTAACGAACCCTTTTACATTTTTGGATTAACGAACATCGGAACATGTCGACCGGAAAGAAGGGGGCCCTGTTCAAGCTTAAAAAAAAAGAATAGCGTGCGAAAACATTGAACATAACTCGCATGCCAACATCAGAAGAGAATTTAGGTTATATTTTCCATATCAATTGAGTATGCTCTCATATTTTCCTCTCTATTTCATATCTGACTGTCTGCCTACAATTCGTTTAGGATATTCCTCATTGGAATGGTCGCAACCGTGGTTGCCGTAGCAATCCTGATGGACGTGGTCAAGCTAATCCGTCGTCCAACCGACATCAAATACAAGCGAGTCCCAACTGCCTCCATGGAAGGGACTTAGAAGCAATCAATGGCCAGAGTGGAATTCATATTCGGAGTGACGTCACGTGGATTAGCGCGCTTCTTGACACCCTTGTGCGCAAGGTCAAAGGTCAAGCATTAACATTTCAAAAGTTCCTTCAATGAAATAGGAAATTATCAAGACTGTCTACCGCTCCTTAACAAAAATATAGAAAATAGCGATTGAAAAAAAATCCGCTGATGTCATTCTCCGTGTATACTTTATTAATAATATGATCTTTAAAAAGTCATATAGTAGCAAATATAATTCAACTATAAAGTGGATTTTGATTTATTTAAGTACTTCTTGTTAATTTACTGCTGGTGGAGGACTTAAAATTGTGTTTTTCATTCTTCTGTAATGCATACAAAAGTTTTGAAGACTAAAACTATTGTAAGAATTATTTGTAACACAGTCGTCCCATTTTATAGTCAGAAGTTTGCGTTCATGATTATCAAAACTATTTGATGCTCCTGAACAAAACAACAACGGGATATTATTATTTAAAAAAAATATATAAAAAACAAATAATACGCTCAAATCATTACTTTATATACCAGTCCAATCTGGGATCAACCGAAAGTTTGACTATCCTTATTTACAATTTGCTCTTAAAATAGCCGTAGAAGAGGAAATATAAAAAAAACTCAAATGATAATTGTGATTTATTTAAGTATGTCTTATTATTTTGATTGCTGGTGGAGGGCTCTTTTTTGGGGGGTGCATTATTTTCTAATGTAAGTTTGCGGAAGACGACATGAGTATAGTAAAATCATTTTAAGAATTAAAATGTAATCCTAACATTCTACATAGTGTCTCAGAAAAAAAATGTCTCATCTATTAATACATCGATATGTCCTACTGCGCTATAAAAAGTGTGGTGTTAAAACTTACACCAATTGGTGTTAATAAAGGACCACACCCTGAGGTGTTAAAATTACACCCTAGAGATTGAACATAACACCAAAGAGTGAACTAAAGGTGGTGTAATATAGGTGTAAAACTAACACCATCAATTTAACACCGGTGTAAAAGAACTGGTGTGGCCCTTTATGTACACCGGTTAACAATACAGTTTTTGTCTCACCTGCGAAGCAGAGTGAGACTATAGGCGCCGCTTTTCCGACGGCGGCGGCGGCGGCGTCAACATCAAATCTTAACCTGAGGTTAAGTTTTTGAAATGACATCATAACTTAGAAAGTATATGGTTCTAGTTCACGAAACTTGGCCATAAGGTTAATCAAGTATTACTGAACATCCTATTAAAGTTTCATGTCACATGACCAAGGTCAAAGGTCATTTAGGGTCAATGAACTTAGACCATGTTGGAGGAATCAACATCGAAATCTTAACCTGAGGTTAAGTTTTTGAAATGTCATCATAACTTAGAAAATATATGGACCTAGTTCATGAAACTTGGACATAAGGTTAATCAAGTATCACTGAACATCCTGCATGAGTTTCACGTCACATGACCAAGGTCAAAGGTCATTTAGGGTCAATGAACTTTGGCCGAATTGGGGATATCTGTTGAATTCCCATCATAACTTTGAACGTTTATGGTTCTGATTCATGAAACTTGGACATAATAGTAATCAAGCATCACTGAATATTTTGTGCAAGTTTCAGGTCTCATGATTAAGGTCAAAGGTCATTTAGGGTCAATGAACTTTGGCTGAATCGGGGATATCTGTTGAATTACCATCATAACTTTGAAAGTTTATTAGTCTAGTTCATTAAACTTGGACATATGAGTAATCAAATATCACTGAACATCCTGTGCGCGTTTCAGGTCACATGACCGAGGTCAAAGGTCAATGAACTTTGGCCGAATTGGGTGTATCTGTTGAATTACCATCAAAACTTTGAAAGTTTATGGATCTGATTCATGAAACTTGTACATAAGAGTAATCAAGTATCACTGAACATCCTGTGCGAGTTTCAGGTCACATGATCAAGGTCAAAGGTCATGTAAGGTCAATGAACTTTGGCCATGTTGGGGTTTTTTGTTGAATAACCATCATATCTCTGTAAGTTTATTGGTCTCGTTCATAAAAAGTGGACATAAGAGTAACCATGTATCACTGAACATCTTGTGCGAGTTAGAGTAGTATTCAAAGTCAGCACTGCTGCTATATTGAACCGCGTGATGCAGGTGAGACGGCCAGAGGCATTCCACTTGTTGCTGTGTAGAATCGTCTCCCTGTATATTCCGGTACCAATTTCATACGGATCTTTGCGCGTATGACTGAGTCAATCTCAAAAGGATGGTAAAATCTGAGTTGCGCCGGGTTGACGGCTGAAGAATTAAACAAAGTGTGAACAAATATTGTGTGCAGGCAGGAAGACACCTACCACACGCACATACACCCTTCCGCACATTCACAAACACACACGCACACACCCTCGTCTCCACATCCACACACATAACACATCACCTTCCCCCAACACGCATCGCCATCCACACACACACACACACAAACCCCCTTACACTTGTAAAGGGCTAAACATAACCTTTTTCAACTCAGGCAACCCATTTTGAAGGAGGTAGTACAATAATATGACAGTTGTCCATTATGATCAGCGACAAACTATACCAATGAGAAAAGGGAGATATGGGAATATGTAAACAGTGCTATATAAAGGGTCTATGAACTTGTGTGCGGAGTGGCTGGGTGTATCGGAGGATGTGTGATGTGTGCGTGATGCATTGTTCACACAGAGCCGAGTTGGGTTCACGAGTTTGTGCGAGTTGTGGCGAGTTGATTTTTTGGGCTACTCGCGGCAAGTTTTCATTCAACTCTTGATAACTCTCCGTTACTCGCAGCTACTCGGCACAGCTCTACAACTCTTGGCAAATCGACTGATGTCGCAGTAATATTGCCGGTGGTCCTCCAAACCGTCGTATCCACAAACGACGGTTGAAAACCCATTTCAGAGAAAATCGACTTCATAGTTTACTTTAATTTTTGCAATTAGTTCCATTGGCGGCGGAAGCCAATAAATTTAGGGGGTGTCCACCTGAAATTTTGGGATGGACACATGTAAAAAATAGGACAAGCGCCCCAAATTTTTGAGAAGCAAAAAAAAAAAAAAAAAAAAAAAAAGGTCATCAACCTAATTTTTAGGGGGGGACAACACACGTGTCAAGGGGGTCCACGTGGATTTAGGGGGGGACGCAGGAAAAAAAATTGACAAGCAAAAAAAAAAAAAAAAAAAAAAAAAAAAAAGGTTATCAAAACATAATTTAGGGGGGGAACGTCCCCCCCACCTAAAATTTAGGGGGGGATACGTCCCCCCGTCCCCCCCGCTTCCGCCGCCTATGATTAGTTCTACGGCCTTGCAACATATTCATTGCTAGAAAAATACATGGTTGGAAAGACCAAGAAAATTGCTTGACAATGGTATCCTTATTTTTACACAAAACCAAGGATTGTGGAAAATATTGCAAAAGAGCTCCGTGCTTGCAATTTCGGTTTGAGCGGTTTAGATTCACCCTGTACAAAAATGCCACGGGGAATACAACAACCCAGACCGCGATTTCAATGCGGCGTTCAGTCAAAACGTCGTATCGCTTTTGACGTGCAAAGTCATTTTGCAGTTGGCCGATACGACAGTTTGGTTGACCGCGCGCACTGAAATCGCGGTCAGTCAAAAAGTCGTATTGCTCTGCTTCAGTACATGTTCCCAATGGGATTTGCGCATTTTATCAAAAAAATGTATGTCATCGCCGTAAAAATCCCCTCATATCTCTGAAACTAAAATAAAATTGATGCCTTCATTTGTGAATAGAATAGGACTTGTATATTCATTTTCTGCAAAAATCTCAAAATCGATTTTTATTTATTTATTTTTTTATTTTTTTTTTGGGGGGGGAACAAAATTGACTGATACGACGGTTCGGATGAACGCCGATGATATGTTACGTGTATGGGGTATGTGCATAATGGTGATGGATGGGACCAAACCCTAACAATATCTGTGATAAAAATGTATCCTCATGATGCTTTTTTTTAAATAGGAGGACATTCTCAAAGTGTAAACTCTTGAGAGCTATGGTTGTTTCTGGTGGCTCAACGGGTCTGCAACGTGACAAACTGTGAGGGCGCTATGCTCGGGAGTAAGGTCACACTGGTGCGGTACTATATTGACGAGCCAAAGTAAACAACAATAGGGAGTATTCACAAAGAACGCTTTCAAGAACCTAGAATATGTATTGCCAAATGCCCTTCACAACAACAATAAAAAACATCAACAACCAAGAAGCCTTTGTCGAATTTGGTGAATCAATTAATTAAAGCATCACTTTCTGGAAAAATAACAAATTTCCACCACGAAACAGCTCTTCCGGTTTAACCAATGTTCGACAAAGACCTCCTAGCTGTTCATTGCCATTGACTCTATTCTTATATTCATTCTGCGTCGCAGTTGCGAAAAAAAATCACTAGTTTCTCCAACATAAGCGAGGCCAGACACAAAATGAATTTGGTATCTCCAAAATACTCTAGCAAAGGTGGCATGAATAACGCATGGAACCGAGATAGCATTAGGTGTAAAGTCTAACGTTAATTCCTGGCTGTCGCAATAGTGGGAGTTGATCTTGAACCTCGATCTAACCCTCGTTATCTTTTGTAAGTCTTCGTGATTGGCAGAGGATGTCATGGAAAGGTAATACCATGGTCACATTTGCTCTACGGTGGCCGTACGGCGAGTCGAAACAGCCGTTTTATTCATTTATTTTCAAACCACCTATAGTTAGCTGGCACAAAAATGTTAAAACGGCTGTTTTTGACTCGCCGTACGGCCGACGTAGAACAAATGTGAGCATGGTATAACGCGCATTATCTGATTATGGGCACACATGAGTATTACAGCCCCATTCACTCACGTGTTATATCATAGCTCATCAAAAAATCATTAAAAATCAATCCCTCGATAGATTTTCCTTTATTTCACTGACATTAGTCACATTTAACAGTACATTAAGACTTGATATGTTAATCAGGTACTTGCCCAGCTCAATCAAAATTAAATGGCCTGAAATAAGAACAAACATAATTTCGGCCAGTTCATTGCCAGAAAAACCAGAACTGCATTGTGGGTAATAATAATTAAAATGAAATACAAAAATGCAGTCTAGCCTCCCCAAACGCCTTAATTATGAAAAGTATGAACATAGAATTATCTTTATCGTTTTTCCTTTGATATACAAACATTTGATCTATTTTTAATGAATTATTTTAATCAATAAAGTCACGTGATCTTTACTTAAGCCTGTCCGGCATGCTTTGCGCGCAGATGAATTACTCTCCTGTGCACTGATCTCTCCCTTATCTGGATGGGAACAATAACGCTGATTGGCCTATTCCGTGTTGAAGCACCGGAAGTTGGTACCTCCGCACGCCGAGTTCCCCCAAGAGCCAAAATCGAAGTATAGTCTGGTTCACGACATTAGTATCAATCTTAATTATACTTACCAGATCAACTCTTATAACAGCACTTTTCAATGTGAATTTATACCTAATACATAGTTTAAGATGTCGTCCTGTGCCACGTATAATTGCACTTATCGTGACGACCGTGGAAACAGAGAAAAGGGGATTACTTTTCACAGATAAGACAAGCTGGTGAACTGCATAGTTGTAGACTTTATGTAGTCCCATGTGCTGAAATACATGTGTGGTAATTCTAAATTACCAGAGCATGTTTCCAAAACTTTAAAACTCCAGGGGGGGGGGGGTAATCGATTGTTGTGATTTCTCTGGAAGCGTGATGAATTTAAACTATGATTCAAATAAATATTCAGTTTATTGATATTCACAAATGTCACCAAGTTTTATGAGTTTATCAGTCATGGTTGGACAGAAGAATATCACGAGACACGAAAATACTGACCGTGTAGCCTGTATTCTGAAATTTGACTTAAGTAAAAACTGAAAATCTGCCGTTTCGGAGGAGTTAAAAAAAAATTCCGAAGCATAGATCCTGACCGAAATAGACTGATTTTTTGGACAAGGACGGGATCTACAGGTATTCTGAAAATTATTTTGTCTTTTATTTGTGAAAGGACAATAAAATTTACAAGCTAGAGGTACATGTACGGTAGGACTAGGACTTTAGGGGGTTATGTAACTTGTGGCATGTGAATTTGTGATATTTCTCTGTCAACAATAGATCGAATTATTTTTTCCAAGAACTCATTTTTTAAACAAAAGTATGTAAAAAAAAGTTATGAGATGCTGAATGTCTTCAAAGAAAAAAATGTCTCGGTGGAACAAAAAAAGGGGGGTTATCAACCAGAAATTTAGGGGGTGACGCAAGAAAAATAACCTGACAAGCAAAAAAAAGGTTATCAACCCAAAATTTAGGGAGCGGGATGCAAAACAAAAGAAATAATCTGACAAGCATCGAAAAAAGAATATTAACCAGAATTTTAGGACGGACCACAGTGATTTTAGGGGGGTCCACCTTAGGGGGGATGCAGGGAAAAAATGACAAGCAAAAAGAACAAAAAAAGTAAATTTTGGGGGTCTATCCCCCACCTAAAATATAGGGGACAGGACCCCCCCTCCCCCGCTTCCGCTGCCTATATGAACAAACTGGGTAGAGGATAATTGAAGAGGGTCGATCGATGTGACAGAAGGAGAGAGAGAAGGTCAAGTGCAACTCAGAAAAATATTGATTTGAATCAATAGAGAAAAATCAGACAAGCACAATGCTGAAAATTTCATTAAAATCGGATGTAAAATAAGAAAGTTATGACATTTCAAAGTTTCGCTTATTCAAAAAAAAATTGTGATATGAACAAGCCAGTTACATTCAAATTGAGAGAGTCGATGATATTACTCACTCACTATTTCTTTTGTTTTTAATAGTTTGAACTATACAATATTTCAATTTTACGAATTTGACGATTATAGGACCTCCTTGCCTGAAGCACAAAATGTTAATAATGGAATACCAACCGAGATGTGCATATAACTGAAATGAAGCGAAACTTTAAAATGCCATAACTTTCATATTACATCCGATTTTGATGAAATTTTCAGTGTTATGCTTGTATGCTTGTTGAATTTTTCTCTTTTATTCAAATCAAGTTTTTGTTGGGGTGGACTTGTCCTTTAAAGGGCGAGTCCACCTCACGGAAACGATTATTTGAATAGAGAGAAAAACCACACAATAATGCTCAAAATTTAATCAAAATCAGAAGTAAAATATGAAAGTTATATTTTTAAAGTTTTATTTAAGCGATGAGATTTTCGGTGTTACACTTGTTTGATTTTTTTTGGGGGGTGGACTTAAATTAAAGGGGGTTTCAAGCCCAGTGTTATAAGCCTGCATAACCTAGAAAATCGCCAAAATCGTCGCCCTATCGATCCTAAGAGGTTATTTGGCAAACCTCCAAAATACCCCTAGACAAGTCAAAGATTTCATCCATTCTTCCTTAGGTGAGAAAAACACCAACCCCTTCAAAATTATGTTTCCGAAATGTACTGGGAAAGTACCATGGTTTCAAGAAAATTGCGAATTCTGGCACCTTAAATATATATGAAGTTTTGTTTAAAAAGCAAGAGCTTCAGTGTGCAGACAGCTAGCGTATCGCTCACAATGCATATGCTAATGGAGCGATCGCGTTCTTTTTGGGGGAACTGGTATGGCGGACAATAGAACTCGCTGGCTTCAAACAAAGGACCCTCCCCGCATATCCAGTTAGGGGAGAGATCAGTGCTCCTGTGCCCTATAAAGCAGCTTGCCTGTTTCCCTCAAGAGGGCGACAAACACTTTACCTATACATTTTTGTATGATTGTCACCATCTGTTGGTAAGAGTGGTCATTTTTTTTTCATTCGGTTTTAGAAAAAGTGTGATATTGAATATCGCTTAGGGATAGCGACTGGTTGTTGATTTGAACGGGAATTAGTTGCACATAATAAAGAAAGCCATTTTTACAAAGGTTTTCAGTTCAACTTCAAGACCACAATCCATTTTTTATTTAGAAATTTTACATCTCTCATCTAGCAAAGTTTACATCACATATATACGTACTACTTACATTGGCGGCGGAGCAGAGGATTATCTCTTGAGTTTTTTTGGGGAACGCAACAATAGCTGCCCCCCCCCCCCAAACACAAAAGATAATCCTCTGCTCCGCCGCCAATGACTACTTACATGACATACTTATGAATAAAAAATACATTGATCAGTCATTCTTTACTTTACACTACAATTCCAGTGCAACGAACTGGGTCACATAGTTTGTGTTTTGATAGGTCACTATGGTCAATAATTTACATTGGTGTTGGGACAACACCAACACCAGCTACAACACCGTACTTGAAATCACGCTGGTGTTGGGATTGACCTCGGAAAATATGACGTTTTTCCTGCAGTTTGTGTTGAATGTCGTCTGCTCAACCGAGCATTACAGCTGGTGTTGACGATCTACGTGCAATTTCCCCATTCACCAACACCAACCCCCGGGATTGGGGAAATCGTGATTTCAAGTTCGGTGTTGGTGTTGGTGTTTATGAACTGTAGTTTACGAACAGGAGGCGAACACGATGAAACACCCCCGTAAAATTATCTATTACAGTTAATATGAGCGCAAATCATTAGAGTTTTACACATTTTAATAAATAATATTTGTTTTCTGATTATTGCAGTGATTTTAACCTGTGCATTCTGTACAACAACATTTTACTGCAATTTCTTCCCGATTTCACTTTCGTCGTCGAGAATTTCTCGCGTAAAGTTGAGATGATCAGCAGCGCAGAGGCGTGACGTCATAGGATATCGATAACGCGATCGGTATCGCTCCTCTGAACTCCAGTGGCGTAGCTAGGATTTTTTCCCGGGGGGCAATGGGGGGTCCTTGCTTTTTCAGGGGGGGGGGGCCACCGGCCATTTTTCCGGTGTGTGTGTATGTGTCACAAGAGCGGATCCGATTTTCGCCAATAGGGGACGGGGCCCGAAATTATCTTCACCTATATTTTCCCCGATCAGTCACTTCTTAGTTTTATTCTTATAAAACCACATAAACATGTAATAATCTCATAAGCCTTATAAAAAGTGCGAGCGCGAAGTATTTTTTCCTGAAAATTTAATTTTCTGGGCAATGTTGTGTGTGATCCTGAACAAGATTCGTATGTAACTAGATGGTTACTGCAGACGCCAATATATTTAGATAATGCGAGCGCGAAGCGCGAGAATTTTTTTTTGACATTCCGACCTAAAAATTGGTCATTCTAATTTTTGTATTAATAAATGGGATAGGTATGTAACTTAACAATTGATGCGAGCGCGAAGCGCGAGAAGAAGAAAATTGAGATTTTAGACCTAAAAGCGGGACACTCTATTAATATTTTGTAAATCATAAATAGGATTTAGTCAATTGGGTATAATTAATAATGCGATCGTGAATAGTGAGCAGACAATTATTGATATTCTGATGTGAAACTGGATAATTTAGGTACATTTTAAATAAAGAACATGCAGGCTATCGCACATGTTTTAGATTTAGACCTTAGAATCTGGGCATTCTGAATACATTTGTTTAATTGAAAAAACATTATGGAATACAC
The DNA here is from genome assembly GCF_018143015.1 of Lytechinus variegatus. Taxonomy (NCBI): domain Eukaryota; kingdom Metazoa; phylum Echinodermata; class Echinoidea; order Temnopleuroida; family Toxopneustidae; genus Lytechinus; species Lytechinus variegatus. The sequence goes on along the minus strand of NC_054745.1, from coordinate 28,712,635 downwards.
GGAGACAATATGAACTTAGCTAATGTGATCAATGTGACCACGCAGCGCGAGCTTAAAATGCTGATATGTAGACCATAAAACGGACATTTTACAGATCACTTAAATTTGTAAATGAAAAAAAATGATAAAAGCTCGATGTCCGAGCTAAAATATGAGTTTGAGTTTTTAATTGCGCAAGGAGTGTGAAAACATCTTCCAGTTTATCACAGTATGATCGTGAACCATACTGCAGTGACTGACTCAGATTGTGTGTGCTTTAAGGTAGACAGATCTATGATATATAGTAATGAAAATATGATAACATACTCAATTGATATTGATAATATAACATAATTGACATAAGGGCAACCTGGCCATGCAAGGTGCCACATTAAAGCATTACAAGAAAATTTGAATTTCCTTAATCGCAACAATGTCACTATTTTAATCAAATTGGTAAAATATTGTTCTGATTTAAACAGTTATGATATGGGAATATAAAATACCTTGAGAACTCAGAAGTAATTCTTTAGTTTGAAAAAGAAACATTCCAAGCTTAAAAAATGATCGTGTCAAAATTGATCAAGAATACCCACAAATTAATGATTTAATTGAATGCAGAAGAAACATATAACTTCAAACATATGGGAAAACACAATGAGTGGAGGTTAGGGTTCACTGAAGCTTGAGATGTGCACGTGTTGTAATCTCAAAAATTAGCGAAAACTTGTGCCAAAGAAACTCTTGTATATTTTTTCACTCTCTTCTACTAAACATGCTAAAGAAGGGTATTTAGTGCATTTTATGTCGGTGTATTTATTTAGGCAAATACATTCACTTGACAAGCGGTTAAATCGTATGCATACGAACAGCTATATGTGAACCAATAGCCACTCCAAATGTTCACTTCCACGCAGTCGGTACTCTCGTATGAGCTTGAATCATTAGACCAATCTGAAAAAAAAGTGTAGACAAATAAAAACATAAAGTCTAATCGCCTTAACAGTTTAATCAAACTATGTTAATGTTGGTATTGTAAAATCGCATGAATGGACAGAACGCTAGCACGAAGTAATACTAAAACCAAAACAGACGAGACTGACGCAGTGGACGCTAAACGACGAGCAGTGATTGGCTGACAAGGTAAACAAATTAGGCTTAGGAAAAGAACACAAAATTAAAAAGAAATACTAAGCCTAACATGGACACCTGACAGCAAATCACAGCTAGTCATTAAGTGTCCATTGTCTCTGTCTGTTTTTATAATCATATTCGTTCCAAAGTTGTGTTTATAATACTATGATAATTGCATGTTGAAAAGCTAAGTATATCAGGTTTTGAGGATATTTTACGATTTTGTGGTTTCAAACAATTATATATAAGGTGAGAATGAAAATCCGAGCAATATTTTTCCCAAAAAAGAAAAATCATCGCCAAATGTATATGTTTTTGGTCCAAATTTTGCATGTATATTGATAACTCTCTGTTTTATCATAAACATAAACGACTAAATTCATATTATGAGCATTTGACATGAAAGAGGATATAAAGAAGCGAATATTCATTCATGACAGTGTCAATGTATTGATTTGATTAGATAAAGGGCAGATACTTCAAATGTATTAAACGATTATTGCGATAAAACGAGACGAAAAAGCAACCTCCGCGTCTTAGTTAAACTAATTATACTGACTACAATGCGACCGAATATTGCATAGCAGAAACACGCTTTTTCCTAAATTAGGGAACCAAAAATGGTGAATTTTTACAAGAAATAGGCCAAATAAGCAAAAGAAGTTGGTCAATTTCAGCAGCTCCTCGAGGGGGTAGGCTTCGATGTGCCAGGTACTTCATTATATGTATGTGATAGCGAACCCTACTACCTTGGGAGCTGCTGAAATTAAAGCTACATACCACTTGGAAAAGAAGTATGTTTTTCTCTATCAGCTACATAATTATACAGAAGGGCTAAGACATCGTCAGCTACCCTTTCAGGGGGTTCCGACATCACCCCACCCTTTTTCCCCTATCATTCCTATTCTCTTTAAAAATACAATTAAAGGACACCCATTAGGAAAAGGGGATATTTCTACTATACTCTCATTGTTTTGAAACCACAGGAGAAGATAGAATAGATTTTCTCTGTCAGTTGCATACAAAGAAGCTTACTTCGGTAGTCACTTGTGTTTCCGGCTCTGTCTGTGAAGCAAGTAATATCCATGTCAACAACCTGACAGTTCAACCAGAAAAAAAAGTAGTAGTACCAAAGGTCGGATATGCCGAGTTTGAGAAGATCATACTCTTCCTCGCTCTCTATGAGGAGTAGAGATGGTCCAACTCTGTTTCCGTTTCCGAGTACAACCTCGTCCAGACCGTTACAATAGTCACGCGCACTAGTCCAGTTGGATTCTCGGCCAGCCACTTCCAGAAGACACTTCGTTCCTCCATACACCCATCCGTCTGGACAAACTTAAATATAAGACAAGAAAGAAGATAAAGGCCGTAAATAGATTTCCATCATAATTTTTGTTTAATTAGAGTATCATTATTAAATTTATTATAAATGTAGTGTCAACATTGTTATTGGGCGGTTACGTAACAATACGACATGGATGGACCTAAACCTTAGGCCTATACTCCTAGCATAGGCCCTCATGGTTATTTAAACGTTACTGTCCGTTTCCTGTGTATGAAAAAAGCATGTGTCTCAAATTGCGAGTAAGTAAATCGTTTATGGAAGAATCTGAAAATCTTTGATCATTAGTAACAAAAACTGAAATATGCTGAAAAAGACAAAAATAACGTTTTCAAAGTTAGATAAAATAGCTGGAATGCGAATTCTAACAAGTGGAATGCCTCTGGCCGTCTCACCTGCATCACGCGGTTCAATATAGCAGCAGTGCTGACTTTGAATACTACTCTAACTCGCACAAGATGTTCAGTGATACATGGTTACTCTTATGTCCACTTTTTATGAACTAGACCAATAAACTTACAGAGATATCATGGTTATTCAACAAAAAAACCCAACATGGCCAAAGTTCATTGACCTTACATGACCTTTGACCTTGATCATGTGACCTGAAACTCGAACAGGATGTTCAGTGATACTTGATTACTCTTATGTACAAGTTTCATGAATCAGATCCATAAACTTTCAAAGTTAGGATGGTAATTCAACAGATATACCCAATTCGGCCAAAGTTCATTGACCTTTGACCTTGGTATGTGACCTGAAACGCGCACAGGATGTTCAGTGATACTTGATTACTCTAATGTCCAAGTTTAATGAACTAGACCAATAAACTTTCAAAGTTATGATGGTAATTCAACAGATACCCCCGATTCGGCCAAAGTTCATTGACCCTAAATGACCTTTGACCTTAATCGTGAGACCTGAAACTTGCACAAAATGTTCAGTGATGCTTGATTACTATTATGTCCAAGTTTCATGAATCAGATCCATAAACTTTCAAAGTTATGATGGGAATTCAACAGATATCCCCAATTCGGCCAAAGTTCATTGACCCTAAATGACCTTTGACCTTGGTCATGTGACGTGAAACTCATGCAGGATGTTCAGTGATACTTGATGAACCTTATGTCCAAGTTTCATGAACTAGGTCCATATATTTTCTAAGTTATGATGACATTTCAAAAACTTAACCTCAGGTTAAGATTTCGATGTTGATTCCTCCAACATGGTCTAAGTTCATTGACCCTAAATGACCTTTGACCTTGGTCATGTGACATGAAACTCTGATGGGATGTTTAGTAATACTTGATTAACCTTATGGCCAAGTTTCATGAACTAGGTCCATATACTTTCTAAGTTATGATGTCATTTCAAAAACTTAACCTCAGGTTAAGATTTGATGTTGACGCCGCCGCCGTCGGAAAAGCGGCGCCTATAGTCTCACTTTGCTTCGCAGGTGAGACAATAAAACTACTACCTACCATCCAAAAAAGTTCATTTGAATAAAAACAGAAAACAAACCAAACTTAAGTGTGGATTGAATTAGCGTAGTCAGTGTAAAACCCCTCTGAAATAAAGGTTAAAAAAATCGTCTTCTGCGTTCTTTCGGATACCCCAGTTCGTAGGATTTTCGGAGTAAGAAAATATTTGTAAATAAAGCCACCATTCACACGTCTGTTTTATCTTAAATAATCTTTGTTCATGTTCAACAGTAAGTAACAAAAACTAAAATATGTCAAAAATAGAAGTAACTTTTTCAAATTAAACAATTGGAAATGTAAATTTTAGTAAATGGTCTACATACCAGCCCAAAAAAGTTGATTTTACTAGAAACAAAAAATAAACTTAACTTTAGTGTGGATTTAATTAGCATATAGTCAGTGTAAAACCCCTCTTAATGATTTACCTTAAAATGAATGTAGTACGGGGTGTGTGTCAATGTTGGACAAATCAATTAACCTGAGAATCTCATTAAAATCAGTTGTCAAATAAGATTTTCTTTTCTTCTTTTTTACATCATTCACTTACCTGCCACTGCTACATATGTAACAACAGTATGGGTATTGATAATGTGCGTAAGACATGCATTGTATGTATCTAAGCGCTCACGGACTTATTATTACCCCGGCCATCGGATCGAACAGTCATTCCCGGGTATCCATTTAAGTTCTGAGTGGAGAGTAATGTGGATTGACGCCTTACCAACGGACATTAGCTCACAGTGTGATTCGAACACACGGCACTACCACAAACTGCTTAACTACTTCTACTTTTGAATTTCAATCATTCTGAGCTACACTGCAAAAACTGCGGTTTTGATTTAACACCAACCTGGAATCCATATATGTCCACACCAGAGAAATATTTAAATAATACCCGGGGGGAGCACTCGACCAAAAAAAAAGTGGTGGGGTGTGCCGCGGGCGAGACAAAAAACGGGGGCCTTGGAGCGGGCTTATTGTAAAAAGGAGGGTCCTCGGAACGGGCTTCGGAACTACAAGTGTTTGTGAAAACGGGGGTCCTTGGAACGGATCGCCAGCGTGTGAGTGCGTATGCATCCTTATGGAACGGTCATGCATGCATGATGCAGCCACTGATCTCTCCCCTACCTGGATGGGAACAATAACGCTGATTGGCCTATTCCGTGTTGAAGCACCGGAAGTTGGTACCTCCGCACGCCGAGTTCCCCCAAAAAGCCAAAATCGGAGTAGAGTCTGGTACACGGCAATAGTGTCAATTCTTAATTATACTTACCAAATCAACTCTTATAACAGCACTTTTCAATGTGAATTTATACCTGATACAAAGTTTAAGATGTCGTCCTGTGCCACGTATAATTGCACTTATCGTGATGACCGTGGAAACAGAGAAAATGGGATTACTTTTCACAGATAAGACAAGCTGGTGAACTGCATAGTTGTAGACTTTATGTAGTCCCATGTGCTCAAATACATGTGTGGTAATTCTAAATTACCAGAGCAAGTTTCCAAAACTTTAAAACTCCGGGGGGGGGGGGTTATCGATTGTTGTGATTTCTCTGGAAGCGTGATGAATTCAAACCATGATTCAAATGAATATTCAGTTTATTAATATTCACAAATGTCACCAAGTTTTATGAGTTTATCAATCATGTTTGGACAGAAGAATATCACGACTGAGACACGAAAATACTGACCGTGTATAGCATGTATGGTGAAACTTAAGTTAAGACTGAAAATCTGCCGTTTCGGAGGAGTTAAAAAAATATTTTTTGCAAGCATAGATCCTGACCGAAATAGACTGATTTTTGGGACAAGGACTGGATCTACAAGGTATTCTGAAAATTATTTATCTTTTATTTGTGAAAATTACAAGCTATAGGTACATGTACGGTATAGGACTAGGAATTTAGGGGGCTTACGTAACTTGTGGCGTGTGAATTTGTGATATTTCTCTGTCAACAATAGATCGAATTATTTTTTCCAAGAACTCTTTTTTTTTAAGTACGTAAAAAAGACATTAAGCTACAGAGACGGATTAACAGACTTCAGAAATTTCACAGAACTTATTTTGAGATGCCGAATGTCTTCAAAGAAAAAATGTCTCGGTGGAGCCAAAAAAAAGGGGGGGGGGTTATCAACCAGAAATTTAGGGGGTGACGCAATAAAAATAATCTGACAAGCAAAAAAAGGTTATCGACCCAAAATTTAGGAAGGGATGCAAAACAAAAGAAATAATCTGACAAGCATCAAAAAAGGGTTATCAACCAGAATTTCAGGGCGGACCACAACGATTTTAGGGGGGTCCACCTGAATTTAAAGGGGATGCAGGAAAAAATTGACAAGCAAAAAGAACAAAAAAAAGTTGTCAACATAAATTTTGGGGGGTCTGTCCCCCACCTAAAATTTAGGGGTACAGGACCCCCCCCCCCCGCTTCCGCTGCCTACAGTGTATATGAACAAACTGGGTAGAGGATAATTGAAGAGGGTCGATCGATGTGACAGAAGGAAAGAGAGAGAGAGAAGGTCAAGTCCACCTCAGAAAAATGTTGATTTGAATCAAAAGAGAAAAATCAGACAAGCACAATGCTGAAAATTTCATTAAAATCTGATGTAAAATAAAAAGTTATGACATTTCAAAGTTTCGCTTATTAAAAAAAAAATAGTGATATGAACGAGCCAGTTACATCCAAATGAGAGAGTCAATGATTTTACTCACTATTTCTTTTGTGTTTTATAGTTTGAATTATACAATATTTCAATTTTTACGAATTTGACGTTTAGGACCTCCTTGCCGGAAGCACAAAATGTTAAAATAATGGAATACCAACCGAGATGTGCATAAATTTGTGAAATGAAGCGAAACTTTAAACTGCCATAACTTTCATATTACATCCGATTTTGATGAAATTTTCAGGGTTATGCTTGTTGATTTTTTTTCTTTTTATTCAAATCAAGTTTTTGTTGGGTGTGGACTTGTTCTTTAAAGGGCGAGTCCACCTCATGAAAATGATTATTTGAATAGAGAGAAAAACACACAATAATGCTCAAAATTTAATCAAAATCAGAAATAAAATATGAAAACGATGAATTTTTCGGTGTTACACTTGTTTGAATTTTTTTTTTTTTTTGGGGGGGGTGGGTAGACTTAAATTAAAGGGGGGTTCAAGCCCAGTGTTATAAGCCTTCATAACCTAGAAAGTCCTCGCCATATCGATCCTAAGATGGTTATTTGGAAAACCTCCAAAATACCCCTATACAAGTCAAGGATTTCATCCATTCTTCCGTAGGTGAGAAAAACACCAACCCTTTCAAAATTATGTTTCCGAATTGTATACTGGGAAAGTACCATGGTTTCAAGAAAATTGCGAATTCTAGCACCTTAAATATATGAAGTTTTGTATAAAAAGCAATGAGTGCTTCAGTGTGCAGACAACTAGCGTATCGCTCACAATGCACATGCTAATGGAGCGATCGCGTTCCTTTTGGGGGAACTGGTATGGCGGACAATAGAACTCGCGGGCTTCAAACAAAGGACCCTCCCAGCATATCCAGTTAGGGGAGAGATCAGTGGATGCAGCTAGCGCTGCGCTCGCGCAGAGCTGAGGCAAATTGTCGAACAGCGCTCTGCGGCCGCTTTTTACCAAAATTGCAGCTCATTGTATCAGATGAATGCGATCGGAACGGCGTAGCGAAAAATATGCGAAGCTTTAGGGCGGATTTCTTTCTTCTTTTTTCTCTATAAGAAGAAAATGCTATTCTTTGGAGCGGATTTCTTTGTTTTTTTTTCTCAATACGACAAAAATGCTATGCCTTGGAACGGAAATTTGAGTGTAAAAATGGGGTCCCCTCCGCGGCACATACCCACTATGCATTATATACTGAGTGCCCCCCCCCCTCCCCCGGGAAACAACACCAGTTTGGGATCAAACCGATGCTGTTTTAATACTAATTGGTGTTGTATAAACACCAATCTGGTGTGTCAGACCAAAACGAAACTGGTACACTTCTCTGGTGTGGACATATCTAGATTCCGGACTGGTGTTAAAAATTAATCAACACTAGAGTTTTTTGCAGTCTACTGTTCTCGATGCAACCATCGGTTAATTTATTTCTACGGACCACTGAATATCCCTATAATTATACTGCAGGGTAGGATCCCGAATTCTGAAACAGAGGGTGCAAAATTAGAAAATCAGTAGAAAAAAAATCAGGGTGCACAGATTTGTCTTTCCTAGATTTTCCCGTACACTCCAAAAACTCTAGTGTTGATACTTCTTTGGTGTGGACATAATATTCCGGGCTGGTGTTAAATCAACACCGGATTTTTTGCAGTGTTAGCAATTATTTGGAATGAGTGATTCTTGAAATATTCCGAAGATGGAGCATGTGCCGCTTGCACACAGCCCGTATCCTCCACTGTTATACCGTTATTGCATTATCTTTTATCAAAAACACCCCCAAAAAACTCACTAGGCTTCTCACAGTGAATTCCCACATAGCCTCCATGACAGGAACAATTATAGCCATCAAGTTCCTCCACACATGCCCCTCCATGAAGACAAGGATTGGAGTCACATGCTGTAAATACACACACACAAAAGAGTTGTAAAAAACATGCATCGTGAATGTACAAAAAATATCAATCCTGCCATGACTGCGGTATGAACAAGGCGGCGCTAAATTACATTATCCCCGCCCACACTTAGGAAGCAGCTTATCGTTGAACAATTCCGTTATTGGTGTAGGTTAGACTTAATTTTTAAAATCTACTTTGCATGTTCTGGGGCCCGTTTCAAACTTATAATAACAAATTTGCAAAAAAAAAAGTTCAAAGTTATTGAAATTTTTAATTTTCATTGCTTGGTAACAAATTTGTCATAGATATTGCATTAAATAATTATGAATAATAAATTATAAATTATAGTTTATAAATAATTCTTTAGACACTGCAAAAACTCCGGTGTTGATTTAACACCAGTTCGGAATCTATATATGTCCACACCAGAGAAGTATTAAACAACACCAGTTTCGTTTTGGTCTAACACGAGAAAGTGCAACACCAAATTGTATTAAAACAGCATCGGTTTGATTCCAAACTGGTGTTGTTTCAACACTTCTCTGGCGGGTGTGGACATATATAGATTCCGGGCTGGTGTTAAATCAACATCGGAGTTTTTGCAGTGTAAAAACTGTGACCAATGTCCGCGCCATTATTTCAACGCGGTCTTGTCAACATGAAGAATGCTTAGCATTATCATACTAACATTGCCTTCGGTTTCGAAACATACCTATGTGGGAAGTATGTTGATATCAACAAAATATTGCAGACGCTTAATGTTTCATTCGGCATGCGCTGTTTAGTAGTCTAATCAAAGAGTGTAGGCCCTATATATTTTAATCACGTGAACAAAGGTTTTACTAATCTTTAAACTTCTCAATATTCATGAAAGGGATACACTGTCGAATTTCTCGAGATAGCGACTGGTCATTTCGTGATTAATATTTCGAAACTTATCATGTTGCTCACAATGAATTCCCCATTTTCCTTCATTATTTTTCTGAATACCCCTTTAATTCTGGCTACTCTTAAATCAGCTATTTTCAATCAAAAACGTACCATGTTGTTCACAATGAATTCCGGAATAGATCCCAGGACAGGAGCAACTGAACCCGTCAAGTTCTTCCCTGCAGGTTCCTCCATGAAGACACAGATCGGAGTAACAAGCTGTAAAAACAAATTGCGTTTCGTAAATACTGTTCATTGTCATGATTGTAAACCGACTTATCGTTACAATTTCAATTTTGTGTTATTTTGTGCAGATCATGCCCATGTCCATAGCGATCCCTCCCCCACTTTCGTGCACAGCTATTATATCAAAAGGGTTTTTCGAGATATCACGCACACCTACAACTGTATTTTTCACAATAATTCTATGGGAATGAAACAGTTGAATGTTTTTCCTTTCTTCTTCGCTAATTTGCCCTAAAAAGTTCAGAAAAAGGCTCATAATCTAGCCAGAAATTTTTGAAAGCTTGCAAGCATAATAGGTATTATTCTATATCTACCACGTTCGGAAACAAATTTCATAGATTTATACCTGGATGGGCGCAGTACAAGTTAACCTTGTCACGTGCTTCCGGTGGTGTTCTGACGTCGTACTCGGGGTGATCACGTGTTAGGTACTTGGGAACATATTTCACCCATTCACCGGTATACTCAGAAACTCCATAAGGACAGACATCCTGAGGAATATCGGCACATGTTCCGGCACCATAAACGTCTTGGTACAAATAGTTCAGAAAAAAAGGAAGTGGCATGTAATAGGTATATGGTACACTGCAAAAACTCTGGTGTGTTGATTTAACACCAGCCCGGAATCTATATATCTATATATTTTTGGTCTAACACCAGACAGGTGTTTGTTCAACACCAATTAGTATTAAAACAGCATCGGTTTGATTCCAAACTGGTGTTGTTTCAATACTTCTCTGGTGTGGAAATATATAGATTCCTGGCTGGTGTATCAACACGATTCAGCATGTACCTCAAAGGATGCCGAAGGCGCCAACACGGATCTCTCCCCATACCACCCCGGATCAGATCTGGGATGGTCCGGGGTCTATATGTGACTCCCGGGGGAGGGGCCACTTACATTGGCGAGTGGATACCATGCGCGACCAAAAAAACACGTAAAAAGGATGTCTTTTACACGATAGGGCACGTTAAGTACGTAACGTGATAAGGGTGTCAAAAGTACACAAAAAATGAAAAAGGGTATGTATTTCGCTAGGAAAATTACGTGTTTAGGGTCAAATTTGCGGGGATGATAAAGCAAAATTAAAATGTTTTATAAAGGATGTCCTTTTTGCCCCAACACTTCGTGTTTAGAATCCGATTTGCGAGAGGTGTAGAAGGTGGGGTCGTACTAAACCAAATAAGGTAAAGGAGACGACCGAAGGACCCGTAACATTAAAACATTCCTGTACTTGTTTAGGGGGTTCATTTCAGGGAATATTTGCAAGAGTATCGTTTTGTTTCCAATAACTATTAAGGGTAGGGTTTCACACACGCCAAGACTTGTTAAGGGGTGCATTTTCACATTTTCAGAATATGGAAATTACGTGCTTAGTGTGCTTTTCGAGACCCCATGGTCGCGCATGGTATCCACTCGTGAATGAAAGTGCCCCTGTTACACCCACAAATGTAATAATCGCCCACAAATGTAATAACGCCCACAAATGTAATAACATTTGCCCACAAATGTAATAACGCCCACAAATGTAATAACACTTTACCCACAAATGTAATAATTTCACCCACAAATGTAATAATGCACTTTACCCACAAATGTAATAATTTTTGATCGCCCACAAATGTAATAATGACTTTACCCAAAAATGTAATAAATTTGAAGGGATTTTTGGCGAATCCGTTCTAAGCTAAAATCGTATAGTAATGCGTTCATTTAGCACAAAAGTCCAAAGTCTTTATTCCAAACCCGTTTTTTTTTTTAATTATTATATAAATCCAAAGTCTTTATTCCAGACCCGGTTGTTTCAAAAATAATAATCTGAGCCCAAAGTCTTTATTCCAGACCCGGTTGTTTCAAAAATTATAATATAAATCCAAAGTCTTTATTCAAGACGCGGTTGTTTCGAAAATAATAATATGAGCTAAAAGTCTTTATTCCAGACCCGGTTGTTTCAAAAATAATAATATGAGCCCAAAGTCTTTATTCAAGACCCGGTTGTTTAGAAAATAATAATATAAATCCAAAGTCTTTATTCCAGACCCGGTTGTTTAGAAAATAATCATATGATTCAAAAGTCTTTATTCCAGACCCGATTGTTTCAAAAATGATAATATAAGTCCAAAGTCTTTTTCCAGACCCTGTTGTTACAAAATTATAATATAAATCAAAAGTCTTTATTCCAGGCCCGATTGTTTAGAAAACAATAATATAAGTCCAAAGTCTTTATTCCAGATCCGGTTGTTTAGAAAATAATCATATGATCCAAAAGTCTTTATTCCAGACCCGATTGTTTCAAAAATGAAAATATAAGTCCAAAGTCTTTTCTCCAGACCCCGTTGTTTCAAAAAATAATAATATAAATCCAAAGTCTTTATTCCAGACCCGGTTGTTTCAAAAATATTAATATGAGCCCAAAGTCTTTATTCCAGACCCGGTTGTTTAGAAAATAATAATGTAAGTCCAAAGTCTTTATTCCAGACCCGTTTGTTTAAAAAATAATCATATGATCCAAAAGTCTTTATTCCAGACCCGATTGTTTCAAACATGATAATATAAGTCCAAAGTCTTTTCTCCAGACCCGGTTGTTTCAAAAAATAATAATATAAATCCAAAGTCTTTATTCCAGACCCGGTTGTTTCAAAAATATTAATATAAATCAAAAGTCTTTATTCCAGATCCGGTCGTTTAAAAAATAATAACATAAGTCCAAAGTCTTTATTCCAGACCCGTTTGTTTAAAAAATAATCATATGATCCAAAAGTCTTTATTCCAGACCCGATTGTTTCAAACATGATAATATAAGTCCAAAGTCTTTATTCCAGACCCGGTTGTTTAAAAAATAATAATGCAAGTCCAAAGTCTTTTTCCAGACCCTGTTGTTTCAAAAATCATGATATGAATCCAAAATCTTTTTTCCAGACCCGGTTGTTTAAAAAAGTCATGATATAAATCCAAAATCTTTTTTCCAGACCCGGTTATTTAAAAGATTATAATTTTAGTCCCAAATGAGATACATTAATGATATTCCAGTGGAATAAAAATGAGAATCGAGCTTAGTCTTTTCTCCAGACGCTAATTGTAAATTGAAAATCAAGCATAGTCTTTGCTCCAGACCCGGTAACTAAAAGCTGGAACTTTATATTAATGTGTTTATATAGCACAAAAATGCGAATTTTTTTTCCAGACCCGGTTAATTAAAAAAATTATAAGTCCAAAGTGTTTTTTCCAGACCCATTTATTAAAAAAATTATAATTATAAAAAACAAAGACCCACGATCCTATTTATGTTGAATAACATGGAAATGTAGCGTAGTCTTTCTGTCAGACCCAGTTATAAAAGTCATTAAAACACAACAACAACAACAAAACAAAGACCCAGCAACCATTAAAGGTCAAGTCCTCTTCAGAAAAATGTTGATTTGAATCAATAGAGAAAAATCAGACAAGCACAATGCTGAAAATTTCATCAAAATCGGATGTAAAATTTATGACATTTCAAAGTTTCACTTATTTTTAACAAAATATTTATATGAACGAGCCAGCTACATCCAAATGAGAGAGTCGATGATGTCACTCACTCACTATTTCTTTTGGTTTTAATTGTTTGAATTATACATTATTTCAATTTTTACGAATTTGACGATTAGGACCTCCTTGCCTAAAGCACAAAATGTTAAAATAATAAATTTCCACGTGTTGCAGGGAGGAATGAAACTTCATTTCACATGACAATGACGAGAAAATAAAATTAATTCATATTTCATTTAAGGAAATACAAAAGAAATAGTGAGTGAGTGATGTCATCAGTTCCGCATTTGCATACCGACCGAGATGTGCATATAACTGTTTTGTGAAATGAAGCGAAACATTAAAATGCCATACTTTTCTTATTTTACATCCGATTTTGATGAAATTTTCAGTGTTATGCTTGTTGATTTTTCTCTTTTTATTCAAATCAAGTTTTTGTTGGGGTGGACTTGTCCTTTAAAAAAATAATTTTTTGTATATTCCTTCCTTTTTTCTATGAAAAAACCTAAATAACAAAACATTTAAATACATATGAAAAAAAACCTGAGAAATAAGATATCAGTAAACAATAGGGGGATTACTTCCCGAAAACGATAAAGTTGTTGATTGACGATCTATGATATATTATATAAAAGAAAAACATTCTAACAAGAGGGGATAACCATTCCATTCCATGTTTTTGTTTGGCAATAAGTCATGATTGACTATTTTTGCCACCCACTGTATGAGAAGTAGGGTAGCAATTTTTTTTAGTATTATTTTTATTACTTCTTTTTGTCTCACCTGTATAGCAGAGTGAGACTATAGGCGCCGCTTTTCTGACGGCGGCGGCGTCAATATCAAATCTTAACCTAAGGTTAAGTTTTTGAAATGACATCATAACTTAGAAAGTATATGAACCTAGTTCATGAAACTTAGCCATAAGGTTAATCAAGTACTACTTAACATCCTATTAGAGTTTCATGTCACATGACTAAGGTCAAAGGTCATTTAGGGTCAATGAACTTAGACCATTTTGGGGGAATCAACATCAAAATCTTAACCTGAGGTTAAGATTTTGAAATATCATAACTTAGAAAATATATAGACCTGGTTCATTAAACTTAGACATAAGGTTAATCAAGTAACTTAGACATAAGGTTAATCAAGTATCACTGAACATCCTCTGTGCATTTTAGGTCACATGACCAAGGTCAAAGGTCAATAAACTTTGGCCATAATGGGGGTATCTGTTGAATTACCATCATAACTTTGCAAGTTTATTGATCTGACTTTTGAAACTTGGACATAAGAGTAATAAAGTATCACTAAATATCCCGTTCAAGTTTCAGGTCACATGATCAAGGTCAAAGGTCATGTGAGGTCAATGAATTTTGGCCACATTATTTTTTTTTGTTGAATTACCATCCTATCTCTGTAAGTGTATTGATCTACTTCATAAAACATGGAAATAAGAGTAACCAAGTATCACTTAACATCTTGTGCGAGTTATAGTAGTTTTCAAAGTCAGCACTGCTGCTATGTTGAATCGCGTGATGCAGGTGAGATGGTCAGAGGCATTCCACTTGTTTATTATTATTATTTCTTGTATATTCATTCCTTTTTTTATGAAAAAAAAACACAAAACCTTTAAATACATATAAAACAAAAAACTGAGGAATAAGATATCAGCACACAATATGGGAATTACTTCCCGTAAACGATAAGGTTGTTGATCGACGATCTATGAGATATTATATTAAGAAAATCATTCTAACAAGAGGGGATAACGTTTTAACAAGTTCTTCGGTACTTTAAATTTCAGTGTCCCAAGCACCATTTGTAATATATTCAGCATTTTTTTTTTTATTACTTACAATTCCAATAATCTCAGTGGCCTAAGATATATTTTCTGGGGTTATAAGTAAAGAGAGAGAGAGAGAGAGAGAGAGAGAGGATTTATGTGATCAAGAAGTGATAAGAAAGGAAAAAAAAACTGATTTGAAATGACTGAGAGAGAGACAGGCAAAGAAAGAAGAGCCCCCCTCCCACACCCGTACTATAGTTACGGAGTTAGGCTGTCCCGTCGGTGGATTCAGGTCCATCAATATCTTCAGGTTTAATCTTTCCAGGGGGCAAACGTGTGTGTGTTTGAGTTTCGTCAGACGTGTCTCAATCAGATATGATTATTTACGTCTGGGACCGACCTTTAACGTCACCATCCGAAAGACGTGACCAGGGCTCGAACCTCGAACCTCTGCATCAGTTTGTAACTTCCCCACATAGCTTGGATTACAGGCGCACGCCACAACGCCCAGTCTTTAAATATGGTGTAGTCTTTGCTCTAGACCCATGCAGTTATTTCAAAATAACTTATTGGAAATTATTAGAAACGATAAAAACAGACAAACAATATTAACAAAGACGCCACAACATCATTGATGTAGAATAAGGTTGTTGTTGTTGTTATTTTGGGTTTTTAAGGCGCGTACCATTCAGATCTGAATATTGACGCCTTTTATTAATTTGACGTTTTTGTGGTATGCCTTATCACAGGGTTTTATATTTTGGGAGATGCTTGTGTCTAAGTTTTTAGATTAATCTTTTGCTTAATTTGTATTTTAAGAGAACTGGATGTGGGGGTAAAGACAACTCTCGAAACCCAAGCATTTTAACTGGGTTTAATTTTAAAGATTGGTCTTAGCTTTGATTTTTTTTTCAATATTTGTTTATCTTATAAATAGCTGGGTCTAGACGAAGGTCTAAGCATAATAATGTTATTTAACAGGAATAAGAATATGACAAAGTCTTTTGTTTTTAAGATTGTTTGAATTAATTTCTAAATGACTGGGTCTGGAATAGAGACAACGCTCTAAACATGTGCTTTTGTACTTGGTCTTAATTTGGAGGATTGTTGGTTCTTAGATTCGTTGTTGGGGGTTGGGTTTTATTGTTTTTTATTCTTGAAATAATTGTGTCTGCAGGAAAGTCTACAATCGATCTCCATGTTATTCCACAGTAGTTAGATTATTGGGTATTTGTTTTAGACAATTTTATTTTTAAATAATAACCAAGTCTGGAAAATGGACGTTTTCTTTGCAAATGAATAATTACAATGTTTTGTAGGGATCTTAGTATTGTTATACAAAAAAATGTGGGTGTGGGGTACAGACATATTGTTTACTGGGTGTAACTTTTGAAAACTGGTTTTAGATTTGATTTTCTTTTTTTAATTCATTTCTTAGATTACCTGGTCTGGAGGAAAGAGTACGATTTACAACTCATGTTATTCCAAGAGAATATGATAGGGTCTTATGTTAGAAGATTTTTTTTTCGTAATGATTAGGTCTGGAATAAAAACAACATTCTAAACCTCTTTTTAAAAACATGTTCTTAGGTTCAAGGATTGCTTGGTGTTAGATTTGGAGTTATTTATATTTTTACTCTTAGCCTTATTTTGAAAAACAAATGACTGGGTCTGGCTGAACGACTACGCTATATGTCCATGTTATCCAGAATTAATAAGATTATGGGGTCTTTTGTTGTTGTTGTTGTATTGTTATTTACAATTTTTGAATAACAGGGTTTGGAGAAAAGGCTAAGCTCGATCTTCTTTTTTTCCACCGGAATATCATTATGGTATCTTAGTTTGGACTTATATTATAATTTTTGAAATAACTGGGTCTGGAAAAAAAGACTTTGGACTTACATTATAATTTTTGAAACTACTGCGTCTGGAAAAAGACTTTGGTCTTTTGTGCTATATAAAGGAATTACTATAGGGTTTTAGTTTTTTATATGTATATATATATATATATATATATATATATATATATTTTATATGTATATTTACAATACGTTCAGTATCATTTAAAACAACAACAAAGACTTTGATTCCACCAGTTTTAATTAACTGGGTCTGGAGAGAAGACTAGGCTCGATTCTCATTTTTATTCCACCGGAACATCATTATCGTATCTTAGTTTGGACTTATATCATAATATTTGAAACAATCGCGTCTGGAATAAAGACTTTGGACTTATATTATAATTTTTGAAACAACAGGGTCTGGAAAAAGACTTTGGATTTATATTATAATTTTTGAAACAACCGGGTCTGGTGAAAAGACTGGACTTATATTATCATTTTTGAAACAATCGGGTCTGGAATAAAGACTTTAGGCTCATATGATTATTTTTTAAACAACCGGGTCTGGAATAAAGACTTTGTACTTATATCATATTTTTTTTAAACAACCGGGTCTGGAATAAAGACTTTGGTCTCATATTATTATTTTTTAAACAACCGGGTCTGGAATAAAGACTTTGGGCTCATGTTATTATTTTTGAAACAACCGGGTCTGGAATAAAGACTTTGGATTTATATTATTATTTTTGAAACAACCAAGTCTGGAAAAAGACTTTGGATTTATATTATAATTTTTGAAACAACCGGGTCTGGAGAAAAGACTTTGAACTTATATTATCATTTTTGAAACAATCGGGTCTGGAGAAAAGACTTTGGACTTATACTATCATTTTTGAAAGAACTGGGTCTGGAATAAAGACTTTGGATTTATATTATAATTTTTGAAACAACCGGGTCTGGAATAAAGACTTTTGATTTATATTATAATTTTTGAAACAACTGGGTCTGGAGAAAAGACTTTGGACTTATATTATCATTTTTGAAACAATCGGGTCTGGAATAAAGACTTTAGGCTCATATGATTATTTTCTAACGACCGGGTCTGGAATAAAGACTTTGTACTTATATCATAATTTTTTTAAACAACCGGGTCTGGAATAAAGACTTTGGTCTCATATTATTATTTTTTAAACAACCGGGTCTGGAATAAAGACTTTGGGCTCATGTTATTATTTTTGAAACAACCGGGTCTGGAATAAAGACTTTGGATTTATATTATAATTTTTGAAACAACCAAGTCTGGAAAAAGACTTTGGATTTATATTATAATTTTTGAAACAACCGGGTCTGGAGAAAAGACTTTGAACTTATATTATCATTTTTGAAACAATCGGGTCTGGAGAAAAGACTTTGGACTTATACTATCATTTTTGAAAGAACTGGGTCTGGAATAAAGACTTTGGATTTATATTATAATTTTTGAAACAACCGGGTCTGGAATAAAGACTTTTGATTTAAATTATAATTTTTGAAACAACTGGGTCTGGAGAAAAGACTTTGGACTTATATTATCATTTTTGAAACAATGGGGTCTGGAATAAAGACTTTAGGCTCATATGATTATTTTTTAAATAACCGGGTCTGGAATAAAGACTTTGTACTTGTATTATAATTTTTGAAACAACCGGGTCTGGAGTAAAGACTTTGGATTTATATTATAATTTTTGAAACAACCGGGTCTGGAATAAAGACTTTGGATTTATGTTATAATTTGTTAATTAACCGGGTCAGGAAAAGAGACTTTGCACTTGTGTGCTATATGAACGCATTACTATACGATTTTAGTTCAAAACGGATTTGCCAAAAATCCCTTCAAATTTATTACATTTGTGGGTAAAGTCATTATTACATTTGTGGGCGATCAAAAATTATTACATTTGTGGGTAAAGTGCATTATTACATTTGTGGGTGAAATTATTACATTTGTGGGTAAAGTGTTATTACATTTGTGGGCGTTATTACATTTGTGGGTAAAGTGTTATTACATTTGTGGGCGTTATTACATTTGTGGGTGTTATTACATTTGTGGGTGCAACAGCCCCCCCCCCCAGGATGTGACCGGGGCTAAATACTTCTACTGCTACTAATTCACTGATAAGAATCATATAAAAAAATCGTATACATTCGTAATTCCTCAGCATGATGAACATTTGTCCGTAATTCTTGCCATAATATTACCTACCTTGCTGTTGCCAATTTGTTTCAGGGATTTTATTGCTTGTCTGAATTCACCACTTTTTCTCTCTTTTTTTCTTTTTTAATTTCTCTCACACGCCATTCCAGGAATTCCGTTTTGACTACAAAAAAAATGAACTTCAGATATCATCAAAGTGACCAAACCAACCAACATGGACAAAATGGTTGAGCAAAATAATACAATTAAATTTTTCTTTAGATGTGACGTAATGATATTCATTAATGTATATTTTGGTGAATTAATTATCGGATGGCATATGTATCTTATGTAGTGACTTTTTTCGGCTTTAAACTGAGCTTCATCAATAAATGAATGGTTTATACCATGTATACCCTGGAGGATTTCTACGATTATTCCTTAATGGTAGTGTTAACAGATGTGTTTGTGCCCACTCCCCCAAATGGGATAAATTACTAAACGAAGACGGATTGAAATAAAACTTACCCTTGAATTGGTGGTTGAGTAGGATAAGTATCACGATGGCTCTCTCCGTAAACTGTTTGGATAAAGATGGACAGAGGTCACATATACTACTTAATAATCATATCTCTTGATGGAGGCGCGCGATAGCTCCGACCAATTGCAACTATGAAAAAAAAAATAGGTATGAATATATATCCATAAATTCATTGAATTTTTTGACAATTTGGTGTGTTCTCCTTTGTTGTTTTTTCTTTGCAAATTTCCTGTAGAAAAAATATGACACTGATGGATTTCCATAGAGTTACGATTGATTAAGACAGGGCCCTGGCCTCTCCATTTCTTTCTTACCTCTATCAACTTTCTTAGCCCTTCTAGGACCCCCCACATGGCTTACAGTAAACCACTCCCGCAATCATATACATTTCGCATTTTCGTTGTGTGTGCTGCTGGTTAAAACCCTCTATGGTTTCATACACCAGCCATTTTATCTGTAACTTTATCTTGCTTACCAAATCTACAGTAGCGTAGCTACGGGGGGGGGCACGTGCCCCCCCCCCCTGAAAAAAAATTGGCAGAGCAAAAAACAAAAAAGGGAGAAAACAGACAAGAAAAAAGGAAGAAGAAAGATAGAAGGAAAAAAGAAGAGGAAAATAAGAGGAAGACGAGTGAATGAAATAATGTGAGGGGGGGACTTGCAACAAAAACAAAATCTATCATGTTACTATATAAAATGTTTGCTTGCGCTTCGCGCCAGAATTGCCTGTTCAATGAGATTCATATGTTTGCTCAATAGGCTGATATGGAGCATTTTTTGAAGTCAATATACAAAACATATTTTAGCTCGGACATCGAGCTTTCATTATTTTTTTTTTATTTACAAATCTAGTGCTCTGTAAAATGTCCGTTTTACGCTCTACATTATCAGCATTAAGCTCACGCTGCGTGGTCACATTGTTTGATTTGCCAAGATCCTCTTGTCTACGTGTATTCAATAATGTTCCATTAAACAAATGTATTCAGAATGCCACGATTCTAGGTCTAAATCTAAAACATGCTCGATAGCCTGCATGTTCTTTATTTAAAAATGTACTTAAATTATCCAGTTTCACATCAGAATATCAATAATTGTCTGCTCACGCTTCACGATCGCATTATTATTGATTCTCAATAAACTATATCCTATTCATGATTTACAAAATATGAATAGAGTGTCCGCTTTTAAGTCTAAAATCTCAATTTTCTTCCTCTCGCGGTTCCTTCTCGCATCAATTGTTTAGTTACATACCTATCCCATTTATTAATACAAAAAGTGCTTGGAATTAACATTTTTAAGTCGGAATGTCAAAATAAAATTGCTCGCGCTTCGCGCTGGCATTATTGAAATATATACCGTCTTCGTGGGTAACTGTAAGCAGTCCTTAACAGGTCCCTTTTCGATAATTCTAGAACAGTTAATATAAATTTCTGCTCGCGCTTGGCGTTCGCAGTAACCATCTAGTAACATACGAATCTTCTTCAGGATCACACATAACATTGCCCAGAATGTTAAAGTTTTAGGATAAAGTACATTAGAGAAAATTTAGGTGAAGATAATTTCGGGCGCCATCCCCTACTGGCGAAAGTCGGATCCTCCCTTGTGACACATATACA
The DNA here is from genome assembly GCF_018143015.1 of Lytechinus variegatus. Classification (NCBI taxonomy): domain Eukaryota; kingdom Metazoa; phylum Echinodermata; class Echinoidea; order Temnopleuroida; family Toxopneustidae; genus Lytechinus; species Lytechinus variegatus. The sequence goes on along the minus strand of NC_054745.1, from coordinate 28,691,461 downwards.
CGCACCGGAAAAATGGTGCCCATCCCCCCCCCCCGGAAAAAAATCCTAGCTACGCCACTGCAAATCTATAGATTTGGATGTGTCTCTTATTTTAACGAAATGTAATAAAATCAACTTGAATTCAATTAACTTATTACCGATGGTTCGTCAGCTTCATCAAGTTGCTTGAAATGAACCTAAAGTATACCTCGAGCAAGGTAATCCTTAGAACCGATAACCAAAAGGAATAAGAAGTATTTAAGTTTGGATTCTTACCATTAAGTTTGACAGATACTTACCATTTCCGAGAGTCAAACACTAACCCAGCTAGGCCTGTAGGACTAAGTAGATAAACCACACTGTAAAAAATATTGGGTAAAATTTTAACCAATTATTTGTCCAACCAATTTGGGCAATATTTTACCAAATGCGGGAAACACATTATCCTTTTGAATGGGCAACATTTTCATCAGACTGGTTTAATTGAAATGCCCAAAAGAAATTCCTAATGTTGATTAGAAACATAGATTACGGTCATGGAGGATTTTTACCCGATATTTTTTAGAGAGCAGCTCCTAAACCTCACTACACGAAGTCGATTGCGAATAGAGAAAAGTTATCAAACTGTTGTGACGTTTGCGAGACCCGGCGAAGTGTTGTGATGGATATGCCTAGGGATTTAGTTGCGAGGGAATTAAAATTGACGGCACAAAACTAGAGAAATAAGCCAGTTCGTAGTTCCACTCTGCGCATGATCAAAGGATTCTACGCATGATCAGAGGAAGGTCATTTGTACTAAAGTGACATGGTGGTTTAAAATCTAATGAGAGCAGCACCAACTTTGATGTCTTGATTGATTATTCATATATTCTTTTGAATTGTGGTTTTCATTTACATCCGCAAAAAAACAACAATGCGTCCACGAACGACTGGTATTTCACAGTTTGCCAAGCACATTGTGCAACATGCTATGATATGCATTCAAAGTAGGAATGCAACAAATACCTTCATTAAGTGTTCATTGGTGTGCTATTCTAGTCCCCTGGTCTATTCAATTTCTGAATCCTGCTAAGTAAGGCAAGTCTACGTAATATCTTGCTTTGAAATCTGCCTATCATAATGAAAGAAATGAAAGGTCATTTGACCAAAATTGTCCCTGAAGTAACCACGAACTGGTCTATTAATTTCTATCAACTGCCAAGGCGCGTACGGCGCTCATACAGATCAGATCACTTTTAAATTCACCACCCCTGCATCCTTTATAAGCATGCATTCACTTATTCACACTTTTAAAAATGCTTCATTCTTTATTGCAGGAAAACATGATTGGAATTTATCGTATATTTCGTTTGCATTAATGATACTCTATTGCATCTGTACCCTCACAATTTGTCTCGTTTTTTGTTAATATATATTTCTTCTGATTTGTATGTTGAAAATAGATAATTCAAGTTCACGTCAACCGAATAAGCCGCGGACATGGTATGAAACTGACGATGGCGAGGCCTCGAAGGGGTAGCGTGACAGCGCCGTGGAAGCGCCGTGGTGTTGAGGTTCTGACTCTCGCCTTGTAATTAGAGGGTCGTGTGTTCGGATCCCACCACTAGCATCCTTTGGCAAGGTATCAATCCACATTTTGCCACTCTCTCCCAGGTGCTAATTGGGTACCGGTAGGAAACAACCGTCATTGTTGTTGGTTTAGCAAGTGTGCGGCTAAAAATTATAGTTGGCAAACCCTGGCCACATAGTTCTCTTCTGTGTGATCATATTCCTGTTATGTGCACTCTTAACTCATACAAACCTCCACTGCCTTCTAAAGTAATTTCATTCCGTAGGCTTGGAGTAATTGACATTGATGCGATGAAGTTTGATATAGCCGGTAGTGATCTTTGCAAACATACACCTTGTGATCTTGAGGAAGTGGTCTCATTATATGATGTAACACTAAATAGTATCTTAGATAAACATGCACCTGTTGTAACTAAAAAAGTTGTTCTGCGAACTCAAGTACCTTGGTTCACTGATAATGTAAGGATTGCAAAAATACAGAAAAGGAAAGCTGAAAAGCGTTGGTTAAAATCTAGGACGATGAGCGATTGGAATAGGTATAAGTCACTACGCAATCACATGTTGCATGTGTTAAATGAAGCTCGCAGAATCCATCACAATGATTTGATTATGGAAAACAAAGGTGATCAAAAGCAGTTATTTCGTGTGGTGAAGTCTCTGTTGAATATTGCGAATAAACAACCTGTAATACCATGCATTATTGACAAACAGGGCTTTGTGGATGATTTAGGCAAGTTTTTTCAGAACAAAGTAATACAGATCCATGAAGATATTGAGTCAAGATTGAATGCAAGCAGCAATCCAAAGACAAATTATCTTCAGGTCTCCTCCCATGACGTACCTGACTTTATTAACTTCACTCTTCTGTCAGAACATGATGTTAAGAAACTTATAACTAAGTTCAGCAAAAAGTCTTGTGCATCTGACCCAATGCCCACAAAGATTCTTTTACAGTGTATGGACACACTGATTCCCACCATCACATCTCTAATTAATCTCTCATTGTCATCTGGTAATTTTCCTTCGCTGTGGAAAACCGCTATAGTTAAACCATTATTGAAAAAACCTGGCTTGGAAACAAAATTCTGTAATCTTCGGCCTGTAAGTAATCTGAAGTATGTATCAAAGCTAGTGGAAGGTGCTGCTTATACGCAAATAATGAATCACCTCGACTGCAACTCTCTTCTTCCAATTAATCAGTCAGCCTATAGACAGTATCACAGTACTGAAACCACACTGTTAAGAATTAAGAGTGATATTCTCATGGCTATGGATGATAAGAAAGTCACCTTATTACTTTTATTAGATCTTAGTAGTGCATTCGATACCATTGATCATACTAACCTATTGCATACACTAAACAGACACTTTGGTATTAAGGGTGTAGTACTTGACTGGATAGAATCATATCTAAGTGACAGATGTTCAGCGGATCCAAATTGATGAAACTGTGTCTGAAATTTTCTCAGTACCTTTCGGAGTCCCGCAAGGGTCCCGTCTCGGCCCTCTATTGTTCACTTTATACACAAGTCAACTCATTACAAATATACATAGTCTATTTCCTAAAGTATCTTGTCACTGCTACGCAGATGACACACAGGTCTATCTGTCTTTTACGCCAGACTTGCTTGCTCAGCAGCAGAGCATCTCTCTTCTAGAAGATTGTGTTGGTTACATACGTGAATGGATGCTGCATAACAAACTTATGCTAAATGACAGTAAAACAGAATTACTAGTTATCGGCACATCTAAACAACTGAATAAGCTAGATTTTGACGGGATATCAGTTGGCAGTTCAGTCATAGAATTAAACTCTAATGTAAGAAATCTTGGTGTATTTTTTGATTCGCAATTGAATATGGATGCACATATTACCAATGTGTGCAAATCTTCATTTCATATGATATACAACCTCAGACGTATACGAAAATACTTTGACAATGAAAGCATGAAAACAATTGTCCATGCATGCATTATTAGTAAGGTAGATTATTGTAACAGTTTGTTGTATGGGCTCCCCTCATCTCAAATTGGACGTCTTCAGCGAGTACAGAACGCATGTGCACGGCTGATTTGTAGTCAATCTAGATTTTCAAGGATTACCCCTGTATTAAAAGATCTGCACTGGCTTCCGGTTCGCCAACGAATATCTTTCAAGATTTTGTTAATTGTATACAAGGCACTAAGTGGTCAAGCCCCAGTTACATTTCTGAGCTTTTACAAAGAAAAGTTCACAGACACTCTCACAACCTGCGTAGTTCTAATGATAATCTGCTCCTTCACATCCCCGCTCGTAATACAAAGATAACTTTGGGAGATCGCGCTTTTGCCTGTGCAGCCCCAAGGTTATGGAATGGTTTGCCGTATGTTGTGAGATCATGTCCATCAATAGAAACGTTCAAACTTAAACTGAAAAGTTATCTGTTCAAATAACTACCATACATTTCTTTTACCCCTTTTTCTAATTTTATTTTTCAAGCATTTCACCAGCTCTAAATTGCAGCGCAGTAGAATATATGCACATAGTTTCTGCGCTATATAAATGAGTATATTATTATTATTAATGCTATGAATCCAGTGACCGGGTAGTTAGGACCTTTCGCAATTTTCACGGACGCTAATATTAGGGTCCCCTAACACAAAAGTTAACGCTTAACCATACACTTGATTTTTAAGATTGATTGTACATTATAGTCAAAAGAATCAAACGTAGAAAGCTGCTCTACAATCAATGCCAAGCTTTGTGTTACAGGGGGGGTTACAGGCCCTACAGATCCACTTTTCGTGTGCAAAATCCTTTCCCGCGACACCCGCACCATACATGCATGTATATTACGACTGATGGCTGGAGATATTCGAAATGCAGGATCTAAAATAGATTATGACTTGGATAAAAAAGTGGTTTTTCGAACAAATCGAGTACATATTGAGTGAGGAAAAACTTACTGAATGAAGGATTAGCTATAGATCATTACAGTCTATCGAATCGATATTGCATTTAATGTGGATTATTGGTGGATCACTGGCAATTGATTTCATGGGCCAGATCAACCTCTCCAGCCGAACCATGTCGCATGCGTTATATGTACACAACATAATATGCCATACGTTTGAACTTGCGGGTTTCTTTTGTTTCTTTTTTTTTTTTACTCCTACACAAACGATATGCCTCTAGCACACGATGTAATGGGCATTATGTTTTACCCTCCCCAGAAATGAGGGATTAGATTCAAATTCCGGGGGACCACTTCCATTGATGAGTGGATACCAGGCACGACCATGGGGTTTCGAAAAGTGCCCTAAACAAGGGAAGCAATTCTTTTCCAGATTATGAAAATGCATCTCTTAACAAGTATTTGGCGTGTGAAACCCTACAAGTATTATATCCCCTTTGTCAGCATTTTAAACATCGTTTTGTCACCCTTTTAACGTTACATAGGCCTATACGTAACGTACTTGCACACTCTGTCCCCTTTTACGCGTGGCCGCTCCTGGTATGCACTAATCAAAGGAATTTGGCCCCGGGCGGCCTCTCGAGCTCTGGGAGGCGGGAGCCAGATGTGGCTTTGGAAAGTCGTCCTCAATCGGATATATCGCTGTTACCATAGTAGCAACCAGAATTTTGCACACGAAACCCATATTGAATGTTTCCGTTGCAGATGCGAAACTAAACAAAATCTCATATCACACAATTTGCATTGCAGGACACAGTTTTACCACCATGATGATGGGCCCAAAAAGTCTCTTCCAAAATCAACTACCGTCTTAAATAAGCGTGCGCGTCCTCAAACGAAAGGTCGGGACTAATAATTGTGAAGCACTTTGAGCAGTAGTAGATTGATGAAGCGCTATATAAATGCTAATTATTATTATCATTACAATTATATAGAGCAACTGCATAGTCTGACTAACCTAATTGTCCAAGGTAATATGTAAGACGATGACAATGCAGTCAGACCGGCTAGTGCTAATGAGCAAAATAGGCAAGATACATCCAAATCCTCTCGTGGATAATTCTTTCTCCCTGCAAAATCTCGTGAATCGTGAGATTTTCTTTCTCGAAGAATTATACCCACTTTATCCTCATTGACAAGTCAAATAATACCAATGCACCACTGGGCAGAGTAAATATTTCTGTTTCATGTTGGCCAACCAAAAAAATACCTGGTAAAGAATATGTTGATAAATAAGTGGATTTTTGGGCCAGATCATGTGTCACAAACCTGAATTTGTTTACTCTGTTTTTTTTTTCAAATTGTGAAAAATATTTATATTGAGCCTCAATGATATCTTTATCACCACAAAGCTGGAATTCTTTGCTTTCTCACAATGTCACTTTTCTTTCGGGCACCTTTTATTCAGGACAAGATCATGCTTCTCCCATGCAAGGTGCAAGACGAGCTTCCTAAAATTTTTGAGTAGCGTCAACTTCAGAGTTCTCATTGGCTGGATAAAGTTTCAAAACAACAGGTGCGGGTGATTTGAAGAGATTACCACATGGGGAGTGTGAACCTGGAGGCCCCCGCATTGGAAGCGTTATAATTCGGGTGGGTGCGTGGTAACTTAGACCATGGACCTAATAGGTCCATGTTTTGACTAATCAGGGTTCAGTATTCCTGTTCTGAAGCTGCTTTTTTAACTTGGCCAATGAAAAGTGTAATCTTGACCCGATTAATCTCAATTCTTATTTTGAAACTTATGTCACTCGAAAAAAAAATGATATAAAATAATTGGGCTAAAACAAAAGTAAAGTTTTAAAAATCTACTTTTGCCAGATGAAAATAATTATTTTTGTAACATGTTTTATATCAAAAGTTTCATTACGTTACAGAATGAACCGAACACATGATGTGAAAGAATGATTCTTCTTAACAATGATACCAAAAAAATCTTGAATTTTTTTTTGTGCAGGAGTTTCTGCATTTATTGTAAAGTCAAAATAAATTTTACAATACATAAAACATAATCGTAATATGACATAAAGTACATTGTAATGTGACAGATTTATAGTAGTATCATAACAAAATTTAGACATGAATACAATAAGGATAAGACAAAGTAATGAAAAAAAACAAATGCAGTGGCACACTATATAAGCAAAAAAATGCTTGAGCAATAGCAGCCAAAGTGGGAAGAGTGCTACATGGAAACCTAATATATTATACTGGTCCGGGTCTGGAAGAAAATGTTACGTCACAAATCATTAGAAAAGTAGAAAGAAGAAAAAAGAAGAAATGAAGAGTGCGTGTGTGTGCAAGTGGGTGAACGTGCAGGTGTGATACTAAGAATACTTCGATAAAAGATATTTTTTCAATGAAGCTTTAAAAGAAAAGATAGATGCAGTGAGTTTTATATCATTGGGCAAATCATTCCAGATGTCTGGGCCGTGATGTCTGATCGTTTTATGTGCGAATATTGTTATCGGGTTTGTGAGTTGGATGTTGGATGAGTGGCGTGTGGGATATGAATGAATGTTGCTGTTGTAAACAAAAATATCTTGAAAGGGTGTAGGTATAGATTTAGTTGAAAACTTGTACATAAAAATGGCAGTTTGGAAAGTATGAATGTCATGAATTTTTAATGTTTTCAGGTTCCGAAAAATAGGATCAGTATGTGCTAAAACTTGCGAGTGGGAGCAAATGCGGAGTGCTTTCTTTTGGAGGCGTAGAATTGAGTCTATTTTGGTTTTGTTGCAATTACCCCACAATATGTTGCAATATGATATATGTGACAAAATAAAAGAATTGTAAAGCATAAATAGCGATCTTTGGGAAAGACAATATTTCAGTTTGAATAGTATGCCAATACCTCTGGCAACAAGTGTGCTAATAAAACGAATGTGGCTATTCCAAGTTAAATTAGAGTCAATTAATACACCTAAGAATTTCGTTTCTTCTTTTTCAGCAAGATGGATGTTATCAATGTTAATGGAGCCACGAAATATATGCTTAGAATTGATGCGTTTGAAGTACATGAAATTTGTTTTGTTAATGTTTAAGGAGAGTTTATTTGATTTAAACCACATGGACAATTTATTCAATTCATTATTGAGTACTGTTACAAGCGTTTCTTAGTTACTGTGTGAAAAAAATACATTGGTATCATCTGCGAAAAGAACATAAGTAAGTAGGGGTGAAGCATTGATTATATAATTCATATAAATTAAAAATAATAAAGGGCCTAAGATAGAACCCTGTGGTACTCCACACTTAACATTGCAAACTTCAGAAGATTTAGAGTTATAATAAACATATTGATATCGATTGTACAGATAATCTTGAAACCATGATAAAACAATCCCTCTGATTCCATATTTTTGTAATTTATTCAAAAGTATATGATGATCGATAGTATCGAATGATTTCGATAGATCCATGAAAACTCCGACAGTATGCTCTCTTTTTGAAAGGGAATCTGTTATTTTGTCGTATAATTGTAAAATTGCATAGTCAGTTGAATGTTTTGACCTGAATCCGTATTGATTGGGCATTGATAAGTTATTTGTGTCCAAAAAAGAATATAGTCGTTTTTTAAATTATTTTTTCAAGTATTTTAGAAATGCTTGGTAATAATGAAATAGGGCGGTAGTTGGCGATTTGGCAAGGGTCTTCTTTTTTGTATATTGGAATTATTTTTGCATTTTAAGTTGATCGGGGAAAATTCCATTTGTGAGAGATAAAATGAATATATGTGATAGTGGAGAAGCCATTTAATTGTTTAAGTTAATGTACACTGATACCGTCATGACCACTAGATTTAGTACATGTAGGTTTAAATGATCGAACTATTTCTAAAATTTCATAAATATTAGTGGGATTGAAAAATAAGGAATGTTCAGTATGGTTGTCTAAATATTTTGTAAAGTCGTTTGCATTACTTACTATTTTAGATGAAAGGTTAGGGCCAACATTGGTGAAAAAAGAATTGAATGCATTAGCAATTTCGGAAGGATCTTGCGTTTTATGCCCGTTTAGAAGGAAATCAACGTTATTAAGATCATGCGTTTTTTACCTAACATTTCATTTACTGTGTTCCACAATGTTTTGTTATTATCTTTGTTGTTTTCTATTTTGTTAGAAAAATACGATTTACGAGCTAGACGGATTATTGATGTTAATCTATTTCGATATTTTTTGTATTTTTGTATATGTTCTAGAGTGGGAGATTTAAGCAATATCTTATATAATCGATTACGAGTGAATATTGATTTAGTTATGCCTTGGGTGATCCATGGTTGTTTATTCTTCTTTTTACTTGGGTTGATTCTCGTCAGAGGTATATTTTTGTCATAGTATTGAAGAAGTTTATTTAGAAATATGTCATATGATCTGTTAACATTATCTTCTCAAAAAAAACGTCTTCCCATCCATCTGCACTCAAATCAGTTTTAAGAGCATCTATGCCATGTATGCCATGTCTAGTTTCTTTTCGCCGGGTGACTTTTCCTTTAATGAGTGGCTTATGTAAATGTTTATAATCTCGGCATATCGTAAAGATTGGTAGATGGCCAGAAATGTCGTAGCAAATTATTCCTTTGTTGTTATTATTACTATCTAATAAATTTGCATTGCAAAATATATTATCTATTATTGTGTGTGATGTACTTGTTATCCGCGTTGATTGATTTATCAGAGGACTAAAGGAAAATGATGAAAACAAATTAATTAACTGTTGGCCAAGAGGAGAGTAAGGCATTGATATGTCTATGTTGATATCTCTATATGTTGATATATCTATATAACTGGGCGTTGTGGCGTGCGCCTGTAATCCAAGCTGTGGGGAAGTTACAAATTGATGCAGAGGTTCGAGGTTCGAGCCCTGGTCACGTCTTTCGGATGGTGACGTTAAAGGTCGGTCCCAGACGTAAATAATCATATCTGATTGATACACATCTAACAAAATTCAAATACACTCTCTCCCATGAGATAAATATCCTTCTTTTCGTGTGATATTGTTTCAAGACAGGATTCCAATTTATCGAAAAAAAATGTTAGCGATGTTATTTGGTGGTCTATAGACTACACAGACTAATTTGTTTTTATTGTTATCATCAATAATTTCAATGAATAAGGATTCTATACCTTCAAGTTGAATGTCATGTCTTATCTTGAAATGTAAATCATTATGAATGTAAAAAGCGACACCCCCTCCCATTCTACGTTTACGATCACTATGTTTTAATGTATAATTGTCAATATTAAAAATGTTTGGTGAAGTTGAGTGTAACCAGGTTTCTGATATGGCGATTAAGGAAAAGGGAAATGTATTCAATATGGATAAAAATTCACTGAAAGTATCAACATTTTTTTGCAAGCTTCTGATATTTATGTGCATCAGGCTAAAGTCGGTTGGTTTATCGATTTTACCTGTGTTGAAAGCTGAATTAAATTCGTTTGCAGTGTAGTATTTACACTGGGGTGTAAAGACTTCATTATTCATGAATACGTCGTTTATGTTCATAAAAAGTTGAATAAACTTCGGTTTGAAATAAGGAGTAGTGAATTTGAGGTGAAAGGTGCGTGCATGTGAGAGGGAAAGTGAAGTATGTACATAATAATAATAAGGGTGTGTCAGATGTTTTGAGCGTACATGATCGTGTGACGAACAGACTCCGGGCTGCACAGTATAACAAACAAGAGAGGAAAAAAGAAGGGGGATCCTGCGGAATTTTGTTAACCTGTACAAATGCATGTCTTTGGTTGAAATAAATCTCGATTCATTAGTCTCAGAATAATAAAAAAAAAGGTGAAATCTACGTTGGCATGATACAATGAATACTAACAATGTTCTATTTAACCTCATGGATAGGATCGTCGCCGAAAAAAAAAATCAATTTACCTATCATTTAAGCGTATTATGGAATGTAAGAGCGAGGAAATCAAATTGTTTACAAAAGTGAAGTATGTTGACAATGAGGATATCCATTTACATATAAGAATCGTATCCAGGTCATTAATCTACAGTTTTAGGTCTATATTGTCGATTATGTAAAGATGCATGTAGCCTACATTGGAAAATCGGAGTGAAAGTGAGATACTATTGAAATGAACAAGGTGATTGAAATAACATGAATAGACAAACGTTGGCATGGAACATAGAAAGTATGCAAATGATTAATACAAGCAGGGAGATAATACAGCAAAGGCATAGATACTATAGAAATTACTTTCGACAAGGGATCTCATTTTACATAATGATTGTGAGAAAATTCCAGTAAGAGGAATGTGCACATGTACCACACTATACTATTCAAAGTGGATAGAGCTTCATTGAATCTTGCATAAAAATTATAAAGCTTCAAAGGAAAATGGGTTGCAACACTTAGAATTACACGCTGTATGTAGCGAGTTCAAGCGAAGCCAAAAGATTATCAGATATTTTTAGCATAGTAAAAATAAAAATAGATCCCTAATGTGGAAAAAGAACAGGATAAGAAAATCAGACAATGCAACAGGTAACAAAGAACAAAGTGACCATTTTAGAAAATTGCAATGAAAGAATCATTTAGTGATAAATAAATTCAGGATACCAGGGGTTACAGATCGTGACAACAGAAAATTCTTATATGGAGAATGAGAATTTTTTTTTCCTGTACTGAGAATATGAAAAGTTTCATCAACTTTAGATTGTCAGTTATGTTCAAAGAAATATTTTTAATGAGTATAATACACAAGGAAGACTCGCTCCGATTCAATGAATTCCTAATTTTTTTCGGAAATCGTCATTACAGAAAAAAAAAAACTCGAAATTTTTTCTTTTCCATTATTTGGTTACGGATTTTGCAGAAAGTTCAACAGTTGCAAAAATGAATATTTTTTTTAAATGTTACTTTATACATTGCCCAAATGCAAAAATTTGAATGTTACAATAAGAGAATGCGTCATTTATAATTCACGTTCATGTAATGCTGATCTGACTCTGTCAACCTATCGCAATATAACTTTTTTTTCGTTAAGATCGCATCGACCAAAGAAAACATCCTTTTTAAATTATGCAGATATAGATCCTGTGAAAGGAGGAATATCTAAAAGGGTTTTAATTTCAGTTACAAACAAGCGAGACAATTCTGAAAGTAGAATAATATACTATTAATTTGGTTTAATTTTGGCTAGAATGTGGTGAAATGTTTAGGTGAAACTAGCTGATATGATAATGTAAACTCATATTATCACAAACAAATTGAGTTATGATGCATACGATTCAAGGGTGTATATATATATGTATAGACAAAATACATGTTGATCTATTCTGTTAACATATAAAATATCTCGTTTATATTGAAAAAAAATGTACTCCTAAAAAAGTCGAGAAAATAAAATATATCAAAAGGGGAAATGTCTAACCCTGACTATATTTGAGTTAGGAAACAGCAAGACTAGTTTGTGATGGCTTTTCAAAAAACCTAAGAATTCAATATGACTCATACTGTCTACATGACCATATATATAACTGTTCATAGCAATATGATAGAAAATTCCAAAATTATATACACAGCGTGTAGAACAGAATAGTACATTTGGCTGGTTAAGAGTTGATTGTAAGTATCTAAATATGAATTTAGAGCAGCAAGGACAGAGTTAAAAAGGGGACTTTGGGGCCAAGCTCGTTAAAAATGAAAAAAAAAACCCTCTCTAGTCATGAATTTCACAGATGGGAGAAGCTACTTTATGGGGACCTGCCTATTATCATGGATCCTACCTATGCTATTATCAACATCAGCCATTCTCTACCACGTTTAGTAAATAATGGTGCAATCACATTTCCCCTACGGCTGCCTCAATAGGAAGAGAGTCATGGAATGTTCAAGAGCCGGTATAGCCGTGCTAACGCCGTGGTAAAAACATGCAGTGCTTAGAACGTTGTATTAAATGCAATAATTGTGCTGCAGAACAATTGTTATGATTACGATTGGTTATCATGATCATTATCATTGTTGCTATTATTACTATTATTATTGTTATCATTATCATTTTTGTCTCACCTGCGAAGCAAAGTGAGACTATAGGCGCCGCTTTTCCGACGGCGACGGCGGCGGCGTCAACATGAAATCTTAACCTGAGGTTAAGTTTTTGAAATGACGTCATAACTTGGAAAGTATATGGACCTAGTTAATAAAACTTGGCCACAAGGTTAATCAAGTATTACTGAACATCCTATTAGAGTTTCATGTCACATGACCAAGGTCAAAGGTCATTTAGGGTCAATGAACTTAGACCATGTTGGAGGAATCAACATCGAAATCTTAACCTGAGGTTAAGTTTTTGAAATGTCATCATAACTTAGAAAATATATGGACCTAGTTAATGAAACTTAGACATAAGGTTAATCAAGTATCATTGAACATCCTGCATGAGTTTCACGTCACATGACCAAGGTCAAAGGTCATTTAGGGTCAATGAACTTTGGCCGAATCGGGGGTATCTGTTGAATTACCATCATAACTTTAAAAAGTTTATTGGTCTAGTTCATTAAACTTGGACATTAGAGTAATCAAGTATCACTGAACATCCTGTGCGCGTTAAGGTCACATGACCAAGGTCAAAGGTCAATGAACTTTGGCCGAATTGGGTGTATCTGTTGAATTACCATCATAACTTTGTAAGTTTATGGATCTGATTCATGAAACTTGTACATAAGAGTAATCAAGTATCACTGAACATCCTGTTCGAGTTTCAGGTCACATGATCAAGGTCAAAGGTCATGTAAGGTCAATGAACTTTGGCCATGTTGGGGTTTTTTGTTGAATAACCATCATATCTCTGTAAGTTTATTGGTCTAGTTCATAAAAAGTGGACATAAGAGTAACCATGTATCACTGAACATCTTGTGCGAGTTAGAGTAGTATTCAAAGTGAGCACTGCTGCTATATTGAACCGCGTGATGCAGGTGAGACGGCCAGAGGCATTCCACTTGTTTATTATTATCATCATTATTATCAATATCATCATCATCCTTGTTATTGATTATCATAATGTAATGATAATGATATAATAGTACTATGTAAATTAATAAAAATAAAGACTTTTGTTTATTCGAACTTGTATTTATTGATAGGTAATTATGCTGGCGTTTATTTTCTTTTGTCACAATTGTAATTACATCGACTGGCTATTAGATAAAAGTGACATTAAAGTTTTCTGTACGCCACTGTATTTGTTGGAAAGCAAAAGATCCTTAGCAATTTCGTATGCATAACCTAAAACTGGGTTTCAACCCTTTCTTGCCTTCAGAAAGCAATTGATATCGGTTTGAACAATAAATGGCGATGTTACGCTGGTGAAAACACGACCCCCAGAAGGCTGGATTCGAATGCAGAGGTGTGGTAGGGCAAGATAACACTTCTGTTATGTCACATCGGTTCCTTAGACGTGTTGTCAAACTGTTTCTATAACATGTCTATAATCAATAAATTTAATAATAATAATACCAACATGCACATTATAGCGCATATCACTGCCAAATGCGTCTCTATGCGCTTAATTGGATATTACCCTGGCTTTAGCCCCGCAGCCTTTTACAGCATTTCAAGGAATAAATTCCTGCCAGGTACCCATTTACCTCACGTGGGTCGAGTGCAACACAATGTGGATACATTTTTTGCCGAAGGAAATTGTAATTTCGTTTTTAAGAAGTTTGATATATTTTCTTACTTCCAGTTTGGCTTCCGTAAGAAGCACAGTACCGTACACTCTTCATTGTCTTTTGTTGAGAAAGTCTCTCACTCAATTGATTTATTGTCCCACACTATAGGTATATTCCTGGACTTCTCCTTCGACACCATTAACCATGACATTTTACTTTATGAACTGTCGCACTATGGTGTGCGTGGGAAGGCCTTGGAGTGGTTCAAGAGTTATTTACTGAATAGGAAACAATATGTATCTTTAAACGAATATGAATCTGAACTGCGAAACACCAGTTGCAGTGTACCGCAAGGAAGTTTACTTGGCCCTCTTCTATTTGTTTTGTACATAAACATGATAAACGACTTCTATAGATCATCAAACTCCTTATCATTTATATTATATTATTTGATACCAATATTTTCTTTTCACATAAAGATCCAAATATTTTAGTTGATACAGTTAATACTGAGTTATTAAGTATATCGCACTGGATACATGCGCACAAACTTTCACTTAATTTACAAAAAACAAATTACATTCTATTTAGCAACTCTTTAATAGATTCTTTACCTTCAGGTATAATTCTAAACAACACACCATTAAAACAGGTTTCTCATACTTTTTTTTCATACATTTTTGGGGGTCATAGTTGATAACCATCTTACATGGAAAATGCGTATGTAAAACTATATCAAGAAATATTGGTGTTATCAATAGAATGAAATTTATTTTACCACAATCCTCATTATTTATGTTTTTTTCATCATTGATTTTGCCATACCTGAATTACGGTCTCTTGATTTGGGGTAATACCCATCAAACATTGATAGAAAATATTTTTATACTGCAAAAGAAGGTTATCCAGATCTATTGTAATGCTCCAATACGCTCTCATACTAATTCTTTATTTTTCGAAAACAAGATTTTGAAAATTAAGGATTTATATTCATTCCAACTAGGTTAGTTTATGTATCAATATAAAAGCAATAATTTACCTATTGTTTTTCATGACATGTTTCATAAAAATGAGGGCATTCATAAATACCCAACTAGGCAATCAGATGAATTCCATTTACCGCTTTTCAGAACGTTCAAAGCCAAAAATACTTTCATTTATGAAAGCCCCAAATTTTGAAGTTCACTTCATAACGACTTAAAAAAATCCCCCTCTCTGTACACTTTTAAAAGAAGGTTAAAATCTTTCTTACTGAAATCCTATAATCACGTCTAAAAAATCATCACAGATTTATTTCTTTATTCACCTTCCCTTTTCACTTATGCCCTACTTCGCTTCTGTTTGTCTACACTCCTCTCTCTGTAGTTCTCACATTCACTCTTCATCCCCCTCTTTCCTCCCTCTCTCTCTCTCTCTCTCATTCATCCGCTTTCTTTCTTTAGTTTCTCATTCCTGATCTGAGTTTTTGGCGTAATTTTCGTATATTTTGGTTGTTTAATATTTTCTTTTAATGATGTCTCCTTTTGGCGATCATGGTTTGTATTTTGATTTGTATATTTTAAATTTATTTCTCGCTTGGCATATTTTGAGGAGCCCGCAATATACAAGCTTTGCTTTTAAGTGGGATCCTCCATTTTCACAAAGTGTAAATCAAAAATCCTTTACGCAAGATTATTTTGTATGTAACTTTCTTATAACATGTCTTTTTAAAGTTGTCTTTTTTTCTACCTTGGTAGATTTTTTTATGATGTCGACTTGTTATGATTGTATTTATTTGATTTATATTTTGTTGAAAATGAAATAAATGAAATGAAATTACGCCATGATTGGGATTTGAACCCGCGACCCTCTGTTTCAACGTCCGAAGACTAATCCACTGGGCCACAACACTCCACATTTTTATAGATTGCATTCGGGTAGCACTTACCAGGAAGAGAATATGTTCACGTAGACACCTTGGGGTACTCTCTCAGGTGCATAAACATGGTTATAAACCACGAACGCCCTGAAAAAGCAAACGCTCAAGCTGCTCTAACAAAGCTTGAAGAGCCCCAAGCAAGTGCTTAAAGGGATGATCCGGGCTGAAAGTATTTATAGCTTAATAAATTGAGTAGAATTCACTTAGCAAAATGCCGAAAATTTCATCAAAATCGGATAACAAAGTAATTGAATTTTAAAGTTTAGCAATATTTGGTGAAAACAGTCGTCATGAATATTCATTAGGTGGACTGATGATGTCACATCCCTCCAAGAACTCAAACTCCTCCAAGAACTGGAAAACTTGGATTGACAACTGATTTAGTGCATTATATATTTATTGCTGCAACTTATTTCATTAAAGGGAAACATATTATTCACACAAGTATGAAATAATGATAAAAAATATGATTTCATGTAATAACATAAAACGCAAAGTGGAGATGTGACATCATCAACCCACCTAATGAATATTCATGACGACTGTTTTCACAAAATATTGCTTAACTTTAAACTTCAATGACTTTATTGTTTGCTGTCCAAATTTGATGAAATTTTCGGCATTTTGCTCAGTATATTCTACTCTATGTATTAAGATATAAATATTTTCAGCCCGGATCATCACTTTAAACCCACAAGCAAAAGTTCTTTCTATCCGTAAGCTTTTTAGCAATTTCTTAATCGTCAAGCGAATGCTACCAGGCAGTTAGCAATTGCTTTATATTACAAACTAAAATATTTGCTCGCTCATTTTTATGCAAACGGAATCAAGCAAGTTAAACTTCGATTAAACACAGCCACGCAATATCCTAAGCCTTGATGGATATATGCAGAATATATTTGAATTAAGTCTAAGCTAAATCAATTAAATCTAAACATAATAACGTTTTTATCGTACATTTTTTTACGCTTCATTTACATGAAGTTCCCGTAATATGTTGGATTTAAGATTTTCACATGTTTTAAGTATTAGTGCAAGGTTGTTCTTTTCGCCAAAATGCAGCAACTCAGAAAAAGGGTCTATTTTACTTAAATGGGAATGAAACCTTTGGAACAAGTAGGCTTGTGTGGAAACATAAAAATCAAAGAATAAGAACAAAGAAAGTTTGAGAAAAATCGGACAAATAATGAGAAAGTTATGAGCATTTGAATATTGCAATCACTAATGCTATGGAGATCCTCCCTTTGGCAATGCGACAAGGATGTGTCATGTCACATGTGAACAACTTTCCCTTTGATGGACTATAAAATACCCTCAAAATGTCACTTTTTTGCTTTTTCTTGTGTGATGCAAACTCTTTATCCATGATGCATTTTTTAAAATCTGTATTACATGCCCTCCTATAGAAAGAACACATGATCTACCGATAGATGTGATAAAAGCGGCAATGTAAGTGAAATATATATTAAAATAATGGGGAGAGTACGTTGTACACAAGTGACATCACACATCTTTGTCGCATTGCCAATTTGAGGATCTCCATAGCATTGGTGATCGCAATATTCAAATGCTCATAACTTTCTCATTTATTTATCCGATGTTTCTCAAACTTTCGTTGATCTGTTTCTTTGGTTTTTCTGTTTTTACAGAAGCTATCTTGTTTTAAAGATTTCCTTCTCCTTTAAATGTTATGTTCATTGTTGTACACTTACTAGGAAGATCATGGGGGGGGGGTCTTCACTCCCATGGGACAATGGGTCAGATGCATGAAAAGTAACAATTGCTTTTGCAAGGCTTTTGCTTGATTCCGTATGCATAAAAAAGCGAACAATTGCGTTTGCTAGTAAGTTCTAGCAATCGCTAAAGGCCTGGTCACACCACCCGAGCGTTGTTGAAACGGAGAGAAAAAATCATCACCGCTCGCTACCGTTCACCATTTTCGATTTCGATTGTTTTTTTTTCTGTTTTCGATTTTTGTTTTCGATTTTTCCCCAATTTTGTGAGCGAAATTCGACCCTCTCTTCCTACCGCTAAACCAACGCTCGCCACCGTTAAACCAACGCTAAAGCTACGCTGGCTTCAGCGGTACACCGCTAAGGCAACGCCCATGTTTTCGATTTTTTTTTCCCCCAATTTTGTGAGCGGTGACAAAAATTGGACCCTCTCTCTCTCCTATCGCTCCATGACCGCTCCAACAATGCTCGGGCGGTGTGACTGCTATCATTTAATTGACGATTCAGCTATTGCTTAAAAGTGTATGCATAAAGCGAGCATTTCGCTTGTGCGTGCGTGTTTAAAGCACTAAAGGCCTGGTCACACCGCCCGAGCGTTGTGGGAGTGGTCGTGGAGCGGTAGGGAGAGAGGGTCGAATTTCGCTCACAAAATTGGGGGAAAATCGAAAACAAAAAAAAAGACAATCGAAATCGAAAATAGTGAACGGAAGCGAGCGGTGATGATTTTTTCTCTCCGCTCCATGACCGCTCCAACAACGCTCGCGCGGTGTGACCACGCCTTTACTTGGGATTTTTCAAGCTCCGTCAGATAAGAGCAGCATAATTGAGAGATTGCAGATCAGGCATGTCAGGACGCTCGCGTTTTTTTTTAAATCATGTTAACATGGTTAATGCACCTGAGCGAGACCCCCAAGGTGAACAATAGCCTACAAATGCATGTTTAATCTCCTTATAAGTGCAAACCAAATGGTAGCTATACAAATTTATCAAAAAGAAAAAGGTTAGTTTGACACCACGTCTGAGGAAAACATCCGGGAAAAGATGTTAGATGAAAGAGCGGTAATTTAATTCACATTGCCACGCCTTTGCGTTCGAGTTTTGCCTTTTCTGCGAGTCGTGTTCGTACCAGCGTGACAATGCTTATGTTCAAACCGCTAGCTATTGCTTTCTGAAAGCAAGAAAACGATTCAAGCATTAGCAAAGGAGTATATGCATATGAAATAAAGCAATTGCTGAAGTATGATCTTGTGCTTGGATACGTATTTCTTTTGTTTGAAGCAATTGCTATTTTTATGCATCCGACCCAAAGGGTAAATTAAAGGATGCATATAAAATATTTGTCACAGGCTTACGAATTATAGGCAAATGTGCGTATAATGCGAGGTACAGGCGCTCCTTCAAGTCTGTTTTGTTGCTCTTATATTTTTCCATGGAACTAGGACATCGTATAATTCAAATTGTTGGATCCTGGGGATTCAAATATGATTTGTCCTTTGATGGCATCAACTAATTTTACATCTAGGGTCACTTCCTGCAATACCTACTACTCTTAAACAGGGAAGTTAGTACCAAACATCTGGGTGTGTAATTCTGAGACGTGATATACGATTGTAATAATGATATTACTTTTCTGTATAAACACTATTCTCGCTGATGTGGTTTTCCGGTACACCATGTGAAGTGTTACAGAAACTACTCATCATCTCTATTCGCCGACTCAAGCCAGCATCTCCTCATCGGCTCTACTACTCAAGCTGTTCTTAACTCATCAATCTCTTCTGGTTTACAGTCCTATTCAGGACTACTTTTAAGAAAGACCACTGTACTCTAATCTCTACTTTCTCGCCTATACATTTCTTTTTCTTCTTCTATCCACTGTTTCTATAACACTCCACATGGTGTACCGTAAACCACATCAGCGATTGTACATGCCACCATGCAAAACTTCAAACAACATCAAACACCATTCTGTTCATTTTATTTCGATTTTACACGGCCAATAGTTTTTCATTTTGTTACTGCAAGGTCTTTTCCCTTTGAATAATCATCTATTTCATTTGTGGAGTCATCCATTTCTTATCATTATCATTTTATCCTTTGCTATAGGTAAGTACTCAATTGGCCCGTATTCTTTAGTCGGGTTTAACTTAAACTCAGGTTTAAAGTTGTGGTTTAAGTATGGACAGCCAATTGTTTCATAATCACTAACAGTAGATATCATACTTCAGCTCATTCGGCTCTCAAATCATTCATAATTCTGAAAGAACTATAAATAGATGATTGTCTTCACAATCTAGGAATCAGGAAAGAGGACAGTAAACATAAGAAATACAACTTAATAAAAATTTTGATACACTTGGCTTCCCATACTTAAACCACAACTTGAAACCTGAGTTTAAGTTAAACCCGACTTCAGAATATGGGCCATTCATTTTAGATTTAAAACAGAATAAGAAAACAATGATCACTTATCAGAAGAATCTAATGTCTGTAAACACGTCACTCCGGGAATTGTGTGAGACCGACTGACCGAATAATCGTATTCTGCTTTCAATGCAAATGGGACGAACAAATTCTATTTGCGAGGCCCCGCTTTTGTAGTATGAGATGGAAAGTGTTCTTTTTCATTCTGTCGTTAATTTGTAATGATTCACAGTTCACGCACCATCGGTTGACATTAAGCTGTAGTTCATTTGCACCCTCTCCCACACATCCCACCCCCCCTCTCTCTCTCTCTCTCTCTCTCTCTCTATATATATATATATACAGATATATATATATATATATATATATATGTGTGTGTGTGTGTGTGTGTATCTAAATGCTACTTAAGGCCCTTTAGGGTTAATAATCAACGGAAGGGCGAACTCGATCCAAAGGGGAATATTTGGATTCGCCCTTACGTTTTAAAGCTAAAATTCTCAATGACGGGGGTTCAACACAATGCTTAAAATCTATTCCAGCAGAGGGCAGTATTCCTTTTTACTTCCTACGAACTTTGGGCCAAATCTACCCAGCAGTACTCTGACATTACAATCATGCACAAAACTGTGTGTATATACCGTTTGGAGGAAAACTGGTTGTTAAGGCGAATTGATGTATATGCTGACAATCTTTGTAAAATGGGGTATATATCAACATTATCTATCAATGAAAATGTAACTCAATCCACCACCTACGTTATCCCAAAACTACACCACAATATATAAACTGTACAAAACATGAATGCTTTTAATCCTAATAGTGCCCCTCCTTTTTCGAAAATCTCTATATATTTTACTTTTATATCTTCTACGAAGATTTCGCTGTTACAATGATAAGCGTTTGCAACGTGAACATGTAGTGTGCACGAGAACAGCGAAAAGCACAAATTACCGCGCGCGCAGGCCTCGGCAGCGCCTAGCACGGCCTAGCATATGGGCGCTGCACTAGGCGGCCGGCCTGGCCCGGCTGCCCCGGTGCGGCGCGGCCGCGCCGGTGCAGGTGATGAGGTCGAGGAGCTGCGTCGCGCCTAAAACCAGTGCAGCCGACCGAACACGACGCCTTCCGCCCGTGAGTGGAAAGTTTCTTGAAAGTTTCCTGAAACTTTCCTGAAAGTTTCCTGAAACTGTAAATAGTACGACAGATGGTGGACTGTACTCACTAAGAAGAAGAAGAACTTTAAGTTTTTGATATATTTCTAGCAACTTAACGGTAAGTCAGTGACCACTGTGCATACCGGTAGGCCTAGGCTAACACAAAACTATTGTCGATCTGGACTCACGTTATCAGTCATGATTTGTAATATGAAGGGAGTGCCTAAGTCTGCGCACCTAAAATTTGATCTCGATTTTATTACAAAGTAAAATATTATTTTGAGAGTCATCAATGTCATTCCATTCTCTATATTCTAATGATCAAGGAAACAAAAAAATTCAAGAAATTATTTACAAGAACAATGTTTTTCTACGATTTTCAGACGGGCTTGTCACTTTGTGTAGCAAAATGATTGGTGCCCATGTCTGCGCACTATGCAGTGAAGTTTCGGACATTTCTTTTTTGACAATTATTGAAATTTTCAGGGTAGCAAATTGAAACTTGCTGATACTCATTTTTAATCAAATATTTTTGTAGTTTTTGGTATCAAAATGGATTGCTGCGGTCAAGATTGAAAATTGGTATCAGTTTGATGTTTTGTTCTATGAAAATTGCGCATTTACGTGAGTGCGCAGACATGGGCACTGCGCAGACTTGGGCACTCTTACCATACGATTTGTATTTCTGATTTTGTCTGCCTTATTTTTCCTCTTTTCTTTTAAAAGTTGAGCACACATTGAAATTTTCTTTGGCTAGCCTAAGCCTTCATTGCCGTGTTGAGTGCATGCTTTTCACAACTCCTCAGTCCTCTTTTCACAACTCCTCTCTCAGTTTTGTATTTGACTTAGATCTAGATCTACATGTTAAACGTACGAATGTCACTGTCTAAACGTAAACCCTGTTCTGTGTACTAGGCCTACCCCCATCTGATCCTGTCATCATGTAGAACAACTCCTCTGCACCATTTGCAGTTCTCCAGACTGGAGGAAACCAACCGAAGAAGAAGAAGCTGCCGAGACTTCTCTTCATTAGATCTAGTCCTAACAGTGAGGACTAACTGTTAGATCTGAAAATGAAATGTAGCTCCGCGGCCGTTATTGGTGCAAAAAATTCCTCCAAGCGGCAGGCCCTCCAAGCTATAAACTAGTTAGTTTTATAATATAGATTCTAGGTCTAAGTTAGATAGGCTAACTATAGGCCTAGATCTAGACTTTGTCTAGGGGCCTAGACTAGTCTTAGGATGGGGGGTTGGGTGTCCGGACACTTGTCTTAACAAAATTGAAGCCCTGTTTTTTGTCTTTGGATTAAGCCAAAATATATAGATCTAGGCCTACGTTGAATTGTGCTTTTCATCATCAATATTTGATCTCCACAATATTGTTTCCCATTTTGTGCTAAGAAACAACGAAGAATTTGATTGTAAACCTTTTCAAATGGCTGTTAAATGGAGTGTCCGGACACCCAATAACTGGACAAAAAGTTACTAGAGTCTAGATTTACTAGTATTAATCCGAGTGAATTACAATAGACCACACTGATAAACCTAAACTAAATAGTAAATTTTCTAAACAACAATTTTTAGAATAATAGAAGTCTAACGTAATACTAATAGGACAAAGAGGAATAAAAGATCTAACCAGTTGTTTATCAGTGTGATCTACTTTTAAACTGTTAGGCCCCTAGATCTAGTCTAGATGTTAGATCTATACCGGTAGTCAAATAACTTAATGTAGATCAATAATCTTAATGCTATTAAGTAATATCAATAGATTTACTTCTCATTTTTGCAGATGAAAAGAAGAAAGCCAGAGGAGGTAGCGAAGCACTACATTAGTTGTGGCCAGGACCCAGACTGGATCCAACAAAAATGGGTGAACAAGGAAAAAGGTTAGATTTTCTTTAGCTCTGTCATCAGCATTTTCCACAATTTGTATGTTCCTTGCAGAGAAAAGTGCAAGAGCAATAATCTTCAGGGGGCTTAAGTTAGGGAATTGTATGCCTTGGGTGCTACGTAACATAGATCTAGTCTAGCTACGGATAGCTCAATGTATGATGGGGTCACAATAATTTGTGCAGTTTTCACAATTGTGTTTAGATTCTGATGTTTGGAGCAATAAATCTCTTGAAATACACAATTATTTGTTGAATCTATTTATATAAAACAAATAAATAGATTGTTGACTTCAAATCATCGAAAACAGAGCATTGATTTACGAATGGATTGCGGTACAGAGATCGCTATATCAAAATTCGAATGACGAAATGATCGCATCACTCCACAGAGCAAAATTGCAACAATTGTCGACAACGAGGGTCATATATTGTATAGCATAAGAAGATGGATGGTTTTCAATGTTCATATTTGTAGATCAATACAACCCTGGAAAAGATTATTAGACAAGGAAGTGTTGAGTTCATTGATAGAACTTTCAGACGATTTCTAATAGCTAACTCATGGTTAGAGGATGACTACTCTAAGGGAACAATTACCGTCTGCATTGCTCAGACAATTACACCAAGGGTAATTACCCCTAGGACAAATATCCCCAGGAACCCCCCCCCCCCGAACGACAATTACACCCCAGAAGATAGATAATTTAGAATAAGTGACAAAACATAAATGTTCTAAAGGGTAATTGACCCAGGGATATTTTCACATTAAATTTGCATAGTTATCCAATTGAAACAAGTTACTTTTAAGCATAAAAGTAAAAAAAACTTTAAAATGCCAAGACCTACGCTTGAGTAGACCTTGGACTTGGTCATTGCTCATTTCTACAGAGTGAGCCATTCTCAGCCTCAAGCTAAACAACTGGAATACTGGAATCGGAAAAAAAAGCAGAAGTAAAGTAAAATCAAAACCTTTTTGAATTGTCAGGGGCGGATCCAGGAGGGGGCCGAGCCGGCCCCGGCCCCCCCCCCCTATTTTTTGACAACCTGCAGAAAAAGTGTACTCTTTACCTTGATAGAAACTACGAAAAACAGAAAGAAAAGTAAGAAAGAGGTATTTTACCCATGATGTGTAATTTACAGCCTCGTAAGGGCCGGCCCGACCCCGAAAGGAAACCAAAAAAAGGTGAGGGGAAGAATTGGAAAATAGACTTGATATAAAATTTTTCGCTCGCGCTTCGCGCTCTCATTGCCTGTGTAATGAATCCCATTCAAGAGGGTTAAATGACACTAATATATAACAAATATATATACATGTACAATATACAATATATCCAGTTCTGATATCAATTTGCACACATTTTTTTAGCTCGCACATCAAGCTTTCATTATTTTGTTTGATTTACACAAATTGTTGATGTGTATCAAAAGGTTCAGCTCGCGCTGCGCGCTCGTATTGTTTGATTTGTGAGAAACCTATGCTCTTTGGAAATTCTTACCAAAATTTGTCAAAATGCTCCTTTATCTCGCATTTAATTGTTTGAGACACACAGCTTGTTTATTTAAATAAAAACGCGCTAAGACTGTTCATTTTTTTCAGGTCGGAATATCAGAAATTTTGAACTCGCGCTTCGCACTCTCATTATTTGATTGGTGATACTTGTATCCTCTTCATTAATCACTAAACAGTTCCTAATTGAGTCACTTTTCACGTTATACCATGGTCACATTTGTTCTACGGCGGCCGTACGGCGAGTCGAAAACAGCCGTTTTATCAATTTTGATTCAAACCACCTATATGTAGTTGGACAAAAAATGTTAAAACGGCTGTTTTCGACTCGCCGTACGGCCGCCGTAGAACAAATGTGACCATGGCATAACTATATGATAAAATTTCGGCTCGCGCTTCGCGCTCGCATTGTTTAGTTGGATACTTATCTTTGTTCATGATTATAAAAACTGCTCTGAATATTCAGTTCTAAGGATATAAAATATCAAAGATTTTTAGCTCGCGCTTCGCGCTCGCATTATATATTAAGACCACATGAGATACCGTATATTGTTTATAGCAATGAAAATTAACATATAATTAAAACTTCAGTCTTTAGTTAGTACTACCCCCTGAAAAACCAACAAAAAAAGCCAGATTGTAGCGGAAAATCGAGATATATGTTGATCAAAATATTTTTCGGCCCCCCCTATTGGCGAAAGCTGGGTCCGCCCCTGATTGTGGTTGTTGGAACTCATGTTTATGTAAATTAGATCTAAGTCTATGCAATACACTTGAGGGATTCCAATTTCCAGCAAAAATATTTTGATAAATTTTCTGGAGCAATCTACATTGAAATTGGAAAAGCAATGAGTGGTAGGTAACTTCATATCTACTCAAGATACATTTGGGTCATTCCATCTG
The DNA here is from genome assembly GCF_018143015.1 of Lytechinus variegatus. Taxonomy (NCBI): domain Eukaryota; kingdom Metazoa; phylum Echinodermata; class Echinoidea; order Temnopleuroida; family Toxopneustidae; genus Lytechinus; species Lytechinus variegatus. Next base: position 28,665,801 of record NC_054745.1, on the reverse strand, counting down.
GATTCACCCAATGGGTTTTCCTTACCGTCTCAGAATTTGCTCAAATTTGGCATACATAAAATTGACATTTACTTAATCCCAAGAACCCCCAAAAAATAATGTATTACGGTCCATTGGTTTTTGCACTATGGCCTGCCCTTTTTGTTTTGTTTTGGTAAAAATGGGTGTGACCTTCAACATTCAACGGCACATTGCGCCTGCATATCAATTTGTTTGCGCTCCTTTTTTGCAGTGCGTAGCGTGTTAAATTATTTCCCTATGGAGAATAATAGAAAATACGCAGTTTTTGAGGGATTTACTAAGATATCTCCCAAACGCGTCAACAAGGTGATCTATCAAAACAGAATAGAATAGAGCAGATTCTCACCTTGAACATGATATGATTTTCAGTCAATTTTAGTCAAATTAAGTTCTGTCACTTTTGAGGTTTTTGGAACCTTTCTTGATGATTTTGAAAATCCATTTGTACATGAGCCAATGGGCAAGTGCGGGAAACGAAACGTTTGGTGCGACTTCACATTGTTGTAAAAAAATATATACGTCACAATAGACCCTATCAAAAAAAGACATTTTGCAGAAAATGCTGTAGATTGCGAATACCTAAGAATGATTTTGATTGGATAAAAAAAACCTCTGTCACTTTTCACATTTGCAAAAGCTTTTGCAATTTTGGTCACTATAGTTTGGCGGCCGGTTCAGCCGATGGCATTGTGTGTACACAGTACAGTACACAGTAAACACGCATAGCTAGGCAACGCAGCGCGTGAAGAATGTCACTATTCGTACAGCGACGACTTGAGTGTATGTTGGATAGAACCGTACCATTTTTGACCGGGGGGTGTGCCAATGAATGCAAGTGATCAAGAAGAGTTACAAAACTGAAGGGAGTGAGAAAACAAGGAAAGTGAGAGGGAAATTTATGAAAACAAGTAATGCGAGGAAAAATTACAAGAAAAGGAGAAGAAGTGAAAACACGCAGCTGAGTGCGCTCACGATATGTAAGTTGAACACCCCTGCACCGCAATGTAGCAGCCCGCCACTATACACGTAGACTGCCTGCACGATGCGAAGACAGCGGCGCGTATTAGTGACTGTGCGTTAAACGTCCCATTTCTATGCCTTATAAAAGGAGCGTTTTTTGTACACAACAAATTGGCCTGAACCGGTCGACCAATTTTTATGAAACTAGTACCATTCAATAGGAAATTCAAATTTCAAAGAGGAATTCAAAAATGGTATCAAAACTATTATTTGAGTAATTTAAAGTGGTATGGCCTGAATCTGAATCTGTGAAGTTCCTGGTCCTGATCCTCAAGTGGATATTGATGACCAATAAGAACGTTAGCGATCGAGAGAGCGCAATATTTTCAGTACATTTTGGAGATGAGTTCCACCACTTTACAATTGGCTGGAGGGACTATAGTAATTATTCCTTTCATGACAGTATCCCACAGTTTATTTACGTGAGGTGAATGTGTACCTGATATGACCCCTCATTCTTCTCAAAAATCTAATGCACTAGACTTTCAAAGATATATTATACGTGAGGAAAAATGCCCGAGCGAGAACGTCCAATATAACCGAAGAACAACGGCAACAAATAAGAGAGTGGAACAGTGCCGATGTTTCTCTTTACAGTCATTTCAATAGGACGTTATGGAGAAAGATAGAGGAGGGAGGAGCAACTTTTAAGATTTACGGACGTTCAGGAGAATGATGCGGGACTACGCTACGGGGTGCGGTATAGAGAACAGGGAAGCCGCGCGGAAGGGACAGAAAATGTTGCGCGTCGCCCACGTGACCAAGAACAACTCGCTTTTCTGCAAACGACTTGTGAGCGAAAACTACGAGATTTCGACATTGATCATGAAAAGACAAAGATTGGGAGCCCAATGCGATGTAAAGAGGAACAAGGTTTTATAAACATGCGTTGAGGATATACTGTTTTTTGAAGGATGAGGACATTGGCGGCGGAAGCCAAAAATTTTAGGAGGGGACAACCAAAAAAAATTGACAAGCAAAAAAAAAAAGAGGTTTTCAACCCAAAAATTTTAGGGGGGACGTATAAAAATAAATTGACAAGGGAAAAAAAAGAAAAAAAGTCATCAACAACAAATTTAGGGGGGACCATCCCCCTCCTCAAATTTAGGGGGGCACGTCTCCCCTGTCCCCCCCCCCGCTTCCGGCGCCTATGGGTGAGGGTTTTTTTAACAAAAACAAAAGAAATTGTTGGAAAAAAGCAGGCATTTTGAGAAAAAAAAATGTCAAAATTAAATGACCTTCAAAATATAAAGGATATTTTTTATGTGGACTCTTTTAAAAAGCGCTTGAACATTCCGCTTCATGATTTTGTACATTCAGTGCAATGATTGCGTCCCCTTCGGCCATGTTAAAATAATTCTGTAAACCGAAGAATCAAAATGACTTGAAAATGGTTCAGCTGAATGCAACTGTTATTTCAGTCATTTGAATATTTTTTAATCAAATAATTTTGTTTTAGTAAAATTTGAGTAGGACAAAGTCTGACTATGCATAGAAAATCCTTATCAAATGACTTAACGTGTCAGTTCCAGTCAGTCGACAAATATTCATTAGTCATTTTAATTAGCCTGTTTTCGGAGAAAAGATATAAACAGAAGGGATTGGGGTAAGTTAACACCCCGGATTCCCGGTTCCCATATCCCTTCAGAGTATATTCCAATGTGTTGCTCTCTGCATTCAATAATGAGTTTGCTACAATTTTAATTGTGGATTGTAATTGAAATAGATGGATCAAACACTTTGGGAATAGGGCTATATATGCTAAGTAGTCTTCACCCGTCTTTATGTTTTCTTTAGTAAAACATTAAATATTATAATTAATTCAGTTAAGTATAATAAGACTATGAAAAGGGAGCTTGGATGTTATGAACTATTTAGGGTATTTTTTGGAAGGGGAAGCGTAGTCTGCTATGCAGACTCTGAATGGCTCGTGAAGTGGGATCTGCTACTGGTTTGAAAGGGCGAGCGACCTAGTCTGCTATACAGACTCGTTGAATCAGCTAAGGTACACACACTGCAGATTTGGGTCTACATTTGTAGACTAGGGGAAGCGAGTGAGGTGAATGTTTTGAAACTGTTGATTTTGCAATAAATTCGTCTTGTATCAAGATGTCAAACATGGCTGGCTAAAGCAAGTTAATTGAAAGTGTGATGAAGAAAAAATATAACAGGCCTACAATAGTTTAACGAAAATGCCAATGATGGGGAAAATGGGACAACGGTCGACCACCGCTATACCTGCATGCCAGGCTTGTGACATCACTGTGAATGTTCCATAAAGCCGTTTGCTATAATTTACGTACGTATGACTGGTGACCCTGTCTTTTGGGTAGTGATGTATCTCGTTGGGGCTGTCTTAGGACCGAAGAACATATCCCAGTCGTGTGTAAAGTCATGCGTAACTTAAAGGGATGCTCCGGGCTGGAAATAATATGATTTTAACCGATAAAAAAATCAGACAAACAAAACAGTGAAAATGTGAAAATCTGACAACGAATAGCATTTTAAAGATTTTCATTATTCCGCTGAAATAGTTCCAGGCATGTCTTCATGAATATTAAATGAGCAGAGCAAATTGATGATGTCATATCCCAACTTGTTCTTTTGATTTCTATTATTTGAAATAGGTTTATTCATTTTTTTTCTACCAAGATCAGAAAAATTTGGAGTGACAACTGATTTAGTGCATTGCATATTCATTGCTGCAACTAATTTCGTTATAGAGGAGATACATTATTCACACATGTATGAAAAAATTAAACAATTATGATTTCATGTAAAAACATAAAGGAAAGTGGGGATGTGACTGTTGTGACATCATCAGCCCATCTAATGAGTATTATTCAAATGCAATAACTTCGCTATTTGTTATCAGATTTTGATGAAATTTTCAGGATTTTGCTTCGTGAATTTTACTCTATATATTTATTTAGATATAAATATTTTCAGCCTAGACCATCCCTTTAAGAGTGACTTTCACTTGTTGAGTGAATTACACATTTTTATGTAGTAAAATTTGTAACCCTACCATTCGAGAAAAGCGCCCTCTAAACTCTCGAAAGGGCGGTCCAGTTTAACCGACCCTTTGCGAGTTTGGCTCATACAATCAGAAAACATCGGGTATGTTGGTCCCGACCCGAACATTTTCATATTTGACAAAGCGTCGGGTATGGACTGGACCCGACCTTAAGTTAATTAGCCGGCCTTTTTTCTCGAACTGTGTTACACGATCAGTGCCCGACTGAACGCGGGAACAAGATGTGACGGCACAAGTCCTCTCACCGTATACACCACCATAAGTCAATGACCTTATAGTAAACTATATCTTGTCGAAAATGTGTCTATAGGCCTGTGCATTTTAATGATTATTGTGGCACGCACTTAAAATATTGGGCAACATTGTGTTGGGTAATGTATGTTGGTAAAAAAAATATACAAATATATTCTGGGCAATCATGATCAAATTTAGCAAATCTATTACTCAATTATTAGTTTTTATTAACCAACTTGGGCAGATTTTAACCAATAGTTGTGAGGACAGTATGTTTTCCATCCGGGTTGGTTAGAAGTTGGGCATTTTTTGGCCCAACTATTTTAAGAGTGTATATAGGTTTATATTATCTATCTCATATTGAGATTTTTCATAAAAGCTTGAATAAACAAAAGACCAGTCTCGGAATGTTTTTTTCTGATTGTTATTAGTTACTAATAACAGTCCATTAAGCTGAAGGGATTAAGTAACTGATGAAGTTTGCAATGATCTGAGCTGTTATAGGGCCATATGTATGTGGTGAGGATGATGTTGTTACTGTTGTTGGTGGCGGTGGTAGTAGAGGGGACTTTGGAAAATGAATCTAATATTTATTCTGATGATAGTAATTTTGTTAATGATGATGATTATGATTCTGGCGTTAGGATGGTCATGATGGTGATTTTTATGACGAAGAAGGGGGAGGATGGTGATGCTGCTGATAATGAAGATGATGATGACAATGATGGGGATGGTGATGAGGATGATGGTGGTGGTGATGGTGATGATGGTGATGGTGGTGATGATGATGGTGGTGATGGTGATGGTGAGGATGATGATGATGATGAGGATGATGATGATGGTGGTGATGCTGAGGATGATGATGAGGTTGATGATGATGGTGGTGATGGTGATGGTGAGGATGATGATGAGGATGATGATGATGGTGGTGATGCTGAGGATGATGATGATGAGGAGGGTGATGATGATGGTGGTGATGGTGAGGATGATGATGATGGTGACGATGATGGGGATGGTGATGAGGATGAGGGGGCTGATGATGCCGTAGTGGTGGTAGTAGAGGGGACTTTTGGAAATTAATCTGGTATTTAGCCAATTTACTGATGATAGTGATTTTGATGATGATGATGATGATGATGAATATGATCCTGGCGTTAATGATCGATGGTCATAATAGTGATTTTTATGACGAAGAGGAGGGTGGTAATGATGATGATGATGATAAGGATGAGGAGAAGTGATGATGAGGAGGAAAATGATGATGGTAGTGCCATGGTGATGAGGATGATGATGGTGGTGGTGGTGAGCAGGCGCGTACGCAAGGGGGGGGGGGGTTCAAACCCCCCCCCCCCTTTTCGTTTCTTTTTTTTTTTTTTTTTTTGCTTGTCTCCCCAGAGGTCGGTCTGGTCAAGGAGTTATCGGGCAAGAGCCTGATAACTCCTTGGTCTGGTTACGGACAGTTCCCCTACCCAATAATGTATATGACAGCAATAATGAACAGAATCTCATGTTTCCGACGAAAAACACAGAAAAAATTTCCGCTCGCTTCGCTCGCTCCATTTTATTATATCTTTTATTTCCGCATGTCGCCGACATGATCACGGTATCGCCATTAACAAGGCCATACATGATTATCATGATGTATACTTATGAATACAAGTAAACTTACAAAATATGTTTTACCAATATGAAAACCAAAATGACGGAAAACGCTAAAATGTCGGTTAGCTCGCTCCGCTCGCTCGTAATAATTTATGAAATTCCATAAGTATCTAGTCTCATGTTCAAGGCCGTATTATGAGTGTTACGAATAGAAGGACATGTAGCATCGACTAATACTTGATTTACTAACAAACTATTGACAAGAAATGTATGTTTTGACGGGAAAACGCGAAAATTTCGGCTCGCTCACTCCGCTCGCTCGTAATCATTTATGAAATTTCTTAAGTTTCTAGTCTCTTGATCAAGGCCATATCATGAGACTTACGAGCAGAAGGACATGTATCATCAACTAATATGTAATCATTACCAACAAGCTATTGAGAAGAATTGTATGTTTTGACGGAAAAACGCAAACATTTCGGCTCGCTTGCTCCGCTCGCTCGTAATTATTCATGACATTTCTCAAGTTTCTAGTGTTCTGATCAAGGCCATATCCAGGCGCGTAGCCAGGGGGGGCGGTCGCCCCCCCAAAAAACGTCCCCAAAAAGAAAAAAAAGAAGGGAAAAAGGGAGAGGAGAAAAGGAAAAGGGAAGGAAGGAAAGGGAAGAAAGGTAGCTTTGTGTTTTTTCTATTTATTCTTTATTTTTTTCTCAAAAGAGAAACTCCTTCACTCTTCTTGCTTTAAATTCATATATGAATTTTGCTTCCGCGCTGCGCGCGGTTAAATGACAATATTGAAGTTCTCCATTGTTCCCCCACCTTTTCTCTAACCCTGTTTTTCCACCTCAGCTATGTGCTTCTTGCCAGTTAAAGTTAAAATTGTATACATTAGGGCATGAATTTGAGTAAGGTTAGGCCGAAGTAAATGTATGAAGTTATCTTTTTTTTTATTGATCGCGCAACTTCTGGTCTGGTCGGCTCCGAGCGGGTAAAATCTTTATATCAGTTTCTGCCGTCACCTCCATAAAGTCAGCTTCTCCCGCTTTTCAGCTCATTACTATAAACAACCATAATTTGGGGGCAAACAGGTTCCTAATTTAAAAAGAGGAAGGTATTCGTGTCGTATTAAATAAAAAAGTACAATATTTTTTTTATCAAATTGTATTAAACTTCATGTCATTTCCCTGTATACATTCATCTCCTGTCCTGTTTGCGCCCTCAGTTTGAAATTTTGAATGACACTTAAGTTTCTTTATATTCAAAATGAAGCGCTTCAGGATAAGTCAAAAAAATTAATCATCCTTTATTATATAGATAATTTCAATAAATCACAGAAGTTTCAACTTTATGCGCATTATTTTCCTTGTAATGAAGTTCAATAATCTTAGAAAATCAATTGAATTAGAGACGATTGGGTATTAGAGATATCTACATTTGATGAAACGTCCGCCCTTTGAAATTTCAGAGTTTCATTGCTCATCGCGGGGAGGAATATCTTCCTCTACCAATCTTCTCCTCTGTTTTGCGAGTTAAAAATATGCACTGATGCTAAATTGTTTGTAATCAAATCTGATCTTTCCAAAGAAAGTTTCAATATATCTTTGAGAATACCCTTTTCTCGGGACCCTTTTTATGGCAAGAAAAATTGATAAATCACTTAAGCTTCCGCGCTTCGCGCGGAGTTATTATCATTTTAATTTCCTCCATTGTATACCTCTTTTGTGCGTTTACAATCACTTTTGAAAACAAGGTTCAAAATCGCAATATAGTCAACCGAATTGGAGGTACAAGAGACAAGAGAAACGGCTCCTTTTCATTTTAATTTATGAAACACTAAAAGCTTCGCGCTTCGCGCGGGAGGGGGAAACTCCCCCTCCCTGCACCACCCCCTAGGGAGCGCGCTTCGCGCGCTCTGTAAGTGTTGGCACGCTTCGCGTGCATTTACCGCCCCCTCCAAAATGAAATCCTGGCTACGCGGTTGGCCATATCATGAGTGCTACGATCCGAAGGACATGTAGCATCGACTATGATACCAACAAACTATTGACAAAAAGGTTATGTTTTCAACGCAAAAACGAGAACATTTCTGCTCGCTCGCGGGTCATGACCGCACTGTTACATACCCATCCCCACTTACATGTTATTGTCTTATTTGCAGCGCTAAAAAAAAAGAAAAAAATCATCACCCCCCCCCCGCTCATCAGTTTTTAGAGACTGGGCGGGACTCGATTTAAAAAAAAAATCAGCTCGAACCCCCCCCCCCCTCTTTCAAAAATCCTGCGTACGCGCCTGGTGGTGAGGGTGATATTGATGGTGATGATGATGAGGATGATAATGAGAATGATGATGATGCCTGATCTATGATAATGATGATAATCATAAGTTTTCTAAAATAACCGTCTTGTCCGGCAAACAACATGCATGGATATATCCAGTGTGGATTATTTAAATTGTTTTCTCCCTCATTTTTTTTTTTTGGGGGGGGGGGGTGGGCTGGCGTTTGCTCACTCCCTCATTTTCTACGCCAATATTCCAGGCTACCATCTCCCCTGCCCCCCCCCCCCCTCGGTGTTCCATTTATAAATCTCCAATGCTTAACGCGTACTTTGCAAAGAAAAGAGCACATGCCACACCCATCAACTGGCCACGCCCACACAGACAATTCTGGAGTACGAGTTCATTATAGCCTGCCTACACATGCAAATGTGATGTATGCATGGACGTGGATATGCTGCACTGGGTGATCGGGGGCCCGTTGCAGAAAGAGTTGCAATCGATCGCAACTCTAAAAATCACGCGTAACTTGATTTTCAACCAATCAACAGCGCGCATTTGGGACTTACGATTGATTTTTTGACTTGCGTTTAAACGCAACTCTTTCTGCAACGGACCCCGGGTTGTTTTACGAAATTACGGGACGGTGCCCGACCTGTACCTGTGCTGTGGCTGTGCCTGGTGAATTCGAAAATGAAGAGGACCAAACTACATAGGGTGAGAAAGTTACCGTCCGTTACAGTCCGCTTTTTGTTAGTTTGCTCATTTAGAATAAGGGGCTAGAGAATTATTTTTATTTATTTAATATTAGTTAGGGACCTAGTCCTAGATCACGTTTGATACCTTTTTGGTAACGCAGAGTTGCCAAGTTCAAAGACCAGCTACCGTATGCGCGAGATTTTTCTGTGAATCTGAGTGGGATCACAGACATTGTGTACTACGGTATGTAAGGTACCGTACGCTGCCCAATCGTCGCTCAGTTTACGTATTTTCCTTTATATTTCATTCAAAGAGCTACGATATCCCTACTTCTATATGTCATCTGAAAGAAAAAATGCTGGAAAATCGTCTCATATGATAATAATTATATGTCTTCAAAGCACCGCTGTGTAATTCGCCGTTTTCGGCAACCTTGCGCCTGCCCCATTGCCGCTCACCACTGCCCTAACCCCGCTCACCTAGCGCGCGCCTTCATACATGTATATTAGGCCTGACTTATTCTTTTTTCTACCTTTTTTACTTGCACTTCTGAGTGAAAAAGTGTGTAATTTTGTTGTGATTGAATACATTGTTGATAAGTTTTATAGTGCAATACACTATATAAAATGTTCCTTTCACCAAGTGAAATTATTTTTAGGGTTTTTGTTGCTTTTGTTACTGATCTAGGCCTATATCATTTTTTTTTTATCCTTCAAACTATATTCCGTATTTTTTTATAAAATATATTTAAAAAAACGTTTCCCGACAATTTTTTCACCTATTTTTATTGTCTAATTATATGAATATGATTCTTACCGTCATGAATTTTATGAGTGTATAATTATTATCTATCTATTTATTTCGGAAATGAAAAGTATATGAAATTCAGTGGAACATAATTGTAGGCTACAGCATATCAGAGTATAGATTGAGCACCCACTGGACTGATAGGATCAAATAAATTACTGTAGTCATTAAAGACCATTTGACCCTGTCCAGTTCTTACATATAATCAGAAGCTGATTAAAAGAGTCAGCATTGAACTTTAAAGAACAATATATATAATAGAATATAGTCAAGTTAACTTAAAATATCATTATTGATAATTTACATCTTATAAATAAAACGCTATAAAGTTCTTTTAGCACATTCACCATTCAAAGAAATCAACTTGAGTCCCCCCCCCCCTCCCCATTTCGTCCCTTCCGTTCATTGCCCCTGATGCTATTTACCATTGATTTCCATTATTATATTTTACTATTAGAAATAATTATTATTTGCATTCTCCTTCGGTTTCTAATTCCAATTTGTTGCTTTTACACTGTCTATTGACTCATTATGATTATTTACAAGTATGTATTCGTGTATCCCCCTTTTTTGTTTACTTTTCGTTTACTCTTTTTTATAATTATTTCCCTACTTTTTCTTGTGGTATTGATATTTTATGGGACTCTCACTGCATATTCTCAATTTGGAGCCTTCAACCAACAAGCTTTGCTTTTACGTTTATCTCCCTCATATCCACAACTCTCATTTTCTTTCCTTTTCATTATTTTAAAACCAATTACAAGAATACATGAGTACTTTTTTATATTGTTATATTATATATTTTTTACGATATTTTGCTTATCTATGAAAACTTTTATTGTATAATATTATTGTTTGTATTGAATTGTTGATTTTTTTGAAAATGTGAAATGTTTATGTGAATAAATCTTGAACACTGAAGTCCGATAATAAATAAATATATATATATATATATATATATATATATATATGTGATATTTTTTTGGGGGGGGATTCCCTATACTGACTTTCATTAAAAAAAGCTCATCTGGAAAAACAACAATAAATATTTAATCAACTCGCTGGTTTAAGTTCACATTCGAACTCAATGTAGATAATCGGAGAGAGAAAAAAGACACTCTAGAAATTCGATTTGTTCAAAATATATTGGTCAATTGAAATTTAAAAAAAGGAAATCTCCAGAAATATGACAAAGTTTCATCTATTCAAATCAATCAGGAATCTACTAACCGAGTTAGCTTCTATAGGCCTATTAGCGGGAAACTTTTTCTTATATTCATTTAAATTCTTTATTTCATTTATATGAATCAAATATAGGCCTACAGATAATGGGCATATAACATGAAATATACGTATCAATGGGCTCATAAGCTATCACAAAGGCCTAATTGCACATCTATTTGATGTCACCTGTATCAAATCCGTTTAATTCCAATTAAATTATCCCTAAATTTCATACTCAGAGTAAGTAATCATAATCATCAAAATATGAATAGGCCACATAAAAACAGCATAGCGATCGATAATATATATAGCCTTAATAGACTTGCAGGGGCCGCGGCACCAGGGAGGGGCTTCATCCCGAACAAAACAAAACTATCCCTATCAATGTCTCTAACTTGTTTGTACGTCGGTATATGCAGTCTTAAATAAGATTTGAAATTGATATACATCGAAGTCTCATTTTTTTAGCGTTGATGACCCTACGATGATTCGCTATACAGTAGAGCAAGATTTTTGTAAAACCTTTTCCAAAACACTTTGGGCCCGGGCAATGATTACAATTAATATACCTCTGGTGAACAGTGTTGAAATAATTGACAAATTCTTTTGATTATCTTTCAAAATTTCTGTAAACGTCAGCTTATCTGCATGCTCCATGATAAAACGTTGACGACCGAGGGGCTTTTATTTGCCGTCACCCTCAGCTAAAGGAAAAGCGGAAGATAGAGGGGGAGAAAAAATTGAAGGAGAAGTGAGAGAGGAAAATGTAAGAGTATTAAAAATGGCCGCGTGGCAAAAAAGACAACAACGGAAGGGATATCAATCGAGGCCGGAATAGGAAAATAATAAAATGAAAAAAAAATAATAGGAAGGAAAATAAAAGGAAGAAGACAAGACGAAAATGAAAGTTGGGGGACCGACAAATGCATTTCATTTAGAACAAAATAACTATTCAGCTCGCGCTTCGCGCCTGCATTGCCCGTTTGTTTCATTATTCATGTCTTGTTTTCAAGTCATTCTCGGTTTGCAAGTTAAAACATCATTACAAAAGTGCTTAAAATGTCTCGTTTTTTCTCTGAATACAATACTCTCGTTGTGAATTTTGTTCATGATTGAATTTATATAAAACTCGATCTCTTTTTTTTAAGACTTACTTTATTATTCACGTATATGCAGTTATAATCTGCCCTAGCTAGGCCTATACTGAATTATGACCTGAAATAAATTCAGACATTCCTACATTAATAGATTCACGAGTTGAATTAGTAGAGTAATCAGGTGTTACCATGGTAACTTACCATTACCATGCATTCAAATGAACTTATCCATGCAGAACACTCTGTTGTGTTCGAAATTTAATTTAAATGAGTTGGTCGAATGTAGATTTTGGCATTTTCCACCATTCATCTTTTCCCACTATAACGTTCATTTATGATGACAATTCAATAAATGCCCCCAACGTACCGGGCCAAAGTTCATTGACCTTAAATTACCTTTGACCGTGGCATGACCGGAACTCGATCACTATAGGATTTTCACTGATCCCTTATTTCTAAGTTTCATGATAGCTATAGAAATCAATAGGCCTACTACAACCTTATGAATTTGAAAACCTTATCCTGTTTTGAGATTTCAATGTTTACGACGCCGCCCTCGCGTCGACGTCGGAAAAAGCGGCGCCCTGTCTCTGCAGACAATTGCATTTTTCTGCGAGAAAGATAAGCCGTTACCATGGCAATGGATCTTTTGCAACTATTACTTTGATGACTTGATAGGCATATTATCTAGAAATTGATTTTGGAAGGCTAAGAATGATGATTGGACCATTTAAATATTGACAGGGGAATATACCATATAGGCTCAATATGTTATTTTTTAAAAACATATTAATCCGTTGCCATGGCAACGGCGGAAGGAGGAATGTATAAAACTGGCAACAAGCGGATTGGTTCAACACCCTCAAAGTAAAGGAAATGACACAAAAATATCAGATTCTAAAGAAATGTCTACTTGAAAAATATGAGGATTCCGTTTATATAGGCCCTATACTCTAATCATGATTATCATATACAATCAGGGTGAGCGGAGTTAGGGCAGGCTTCTATCTCAAGGTATGCCCTCGCTAATTCATTCACACAGCAAATATTGATTCCTTAGAATTTGTCATGTTGACATATCTAGGACCTCTCTCACCTGCGACCCACACATTTTCATTCATCATATAAAAATATAACAATTTTCACGTGTTTTTAGGAGTTTTTAAAGTGATTGAAAAAAACTTAATCTGGTGCAGTTTCGGTGCAATTGATCGAAGTTCAAATAGTTATCGGGTTACTTTACACTTTAACGCAGTATTTCACGATGATTTATGAAGGGATTAATTTTATTTTTCCACGCCTTGTTTATTCATGTAATGGTCTCCTCTTGGGTGCTTAATTATGCGAGTATACAAAACAATAACGGGAATTTGGGACGAATTTAAAATGATAATCAAAATAAGCAGTGTGCGCATCGCGCTTGTGAGGGTGAGCGAGAATTGGGCAGCGTACGGTATATGGGGATAGGCTGTGATAGTTGCGTGAGACAGAGATTTGAGGGCATGAATAAGAGTCCAAAATGCTTGAGTCTCACGCATAATGCGTGAGACTTGGTAGCTCTGGTAACGTTGGTTAGATTTCTTAGAACGTCTAACGTCACTCAGAGTCAGAGTGATAATATTACTAGTACTAGGCAACCGCGTAGCCAGGATTTCATTTTGGAGGGGGCGGTAAATGCACGCGAAGCGTGCCAACACTTACAGAGCGCGCGAAGCGCGCTCCCTAGGGGGTGGGTGCAGGGAGGGGGAGTTTCCCCCTCCCGCGCGAAGCGCGAAGCTTTTAGTGTTTCATAAATTAAAATGAAAAGGAGCCGTTTCTCTTGTCTCTAGTACCTCCAATTCGGTTGACTCTATTGCGATTTTGAACCTTGTTTTCAAAAGTGATTGTGAACAAACAAAAGAGGTATTAATGGAGGAACTTAAGATGATAATAACTCCGCGCGAAGCGCGGAAGCTAAAGTGTTTTATCAATTTTTCTTGCCATAAAAAGGGTCCCGAGAAAAGGGTATTCTCAAAGATATATTGAAACTTTCTTTGGAAAGATCAGATTTGATTACAAACAATTTAGCATCAGTGCATACTTTTAACTCGCAAAACTGAGGAGAAGATTGGTAGAGGAAGATATTCCTCCCCGCGCAGAGCAATGAAACTCTGAAATTTCAAAGGGCGGACGTTTCATCAAATGTAAATATCTCTAATACCCAATCGTCTCTTATTCAATTGATTTTCTAAGATTATTGAACTTCATTACAAGGAAAATAGTGCGCATAAAGTTGAAACTTCTGTGATTTATTGAAATTATCTATCTATATAATAAAGGATGATTATTTTTTTTTACTTATCCTGAAGCGCTTCATTTTGAATATAAAGAAACTTAAGTGTCATTCAAAATTTCAAACTGAGGGCGCAAAACAGGACAGGAGATGAATGTATACAGGGAAATGACATGAAGTTTAATACAATTTGATAAAAAAAATATTGTACTTTTTTATTTAATACGACACGAATACCTTCCTCTTTTTAAATTAGGAACCTGTTTGCCCCCAAATTATGGTTGTTTATAGTAATGAGCTGAAAAGCGGGAGAAGCTGACTTTATGGAGGTGACGGCAGAAACTGATATAAAGATTTTACCCGCTCGGAGCCGACCAGACCAGAAGTTGCGCGATCAATTGAAAAAAAAATAACTTCATATATTTACTTCGGCCTAACTTTACTCAAATTCATGCCCTAATGTATACAATTTTAACTTTCACTGGCAAGAAGCACATAGCTGAGGTGGAAAAACAGGGTTAAGGTGGGGGAACAATGGAGAACTTCAATATTGTCATTTAACCGCGCGCAGCGCGGAAGCAAAATTCATATAATAATTTAGAGCAAGAAGAGTGAAGGAGTTTCTCTTTTGAGAAAAAAATAAAGAATAAAAAGAAAAAACACAAAGCTACCTTTCTTCCCTTTCCTCCCTTCCCTTTTCCTTTTCTCCTCTCTTTTTTCCCTTCTTTTTTTCTTTTTGGGGACGTTTTGGGGGGGGGGCGACCGCCCCCACCGCCCCCCCCCCCTGTCTACGCGCCTGGTACTAGGCCTATAGGCTGATCTAGGCATGTAGGGCCCCTGTTAAAAGTTAGATCTAGGACCTAGTAGTAGGCCTAGTAGTAGTAGTAACAGTAGGCCCTAAAGCGACGCCGTCAGTGACAATGGCAATGCACATGAATAGAGGGAACGTTATTCTAACCTTAAGCCTAGATTCTAGATATATAGGCCTACTACTAGTACTAGTTATAAATCTAACCGTTACTTAGGTCTAGTCTAGTTCTACTTCTAAGTTCTAACTTAGATCTCATTGTAACTTAGATCGACTAGAGTTAGATCTGGATGAAGATCTAGATCTAGACTCTGCTAGATCTAGACTAAGTTTATATCTAGATTGGACTAGTTCCCACCTCCATGACGCAATTTAAGCTAGATGTAAATGTTAGAATCTAGGCCTACCTTTTAAGAGATCAAACGTTAGATCTAGCCTAGGCCTAGTCCTATCGTTAGACGACTTCTACTAAGTCCTCGCCTGCCCCGGTGACGATGTAGACCTATAGTATACTAACACTACTGTTAGACCTAGATTTCTAACGTTAGATCTTAATATTAGAAGACTAACTTTAACCTCTCTAGGCCTAGGCCCTAGCCTAGATCTAAATAAATTATAGGCCCCCTAACTTTTCTGATTCAAGTTTCAACAGGTCTATACTAGACTGTTGGGTCTAGATGTAGATCTACCGTTAGTAGACTAGATCTGGATCTAATGTTAGTGTAGGCCTACTGTAGATAGTACTAGATTTAGTAGTACTAGAGTCGGAAAAAAGCGGGTCTAGATCTAGGCCTAAGACAGAGTAGATCTAGCCTACATCTAACTTAACCTAGATCTAGTCATAGATCTAGGCTTAACTAGTTTTTCTATCCTGCTGCTACTAGCTGGCGGCTGCCCGAACACGATATATCGTCCCAATGCAAGTCCTAGGCATAGCATAGACCTAGAACTAGTCTAGAAGCAGCTAGGACCTAGGCAGCCGAACTAGTACATAGAGAGGCCTGGATCATCGCTAGGCCACAGCCCCAACGTTTCTTAGACCCAAATCGAAATCCTTACCAGAGATAGATCTAGGCCTAAGCTGGATAATTAACATTCTTGGTACTCAATATGGTAGCGTCTAGATATAGGCCTAGAATCTAAATGCAATGTCCACATTTTTACATCTTACTGTGGTGTCAAATGATACAAACCATACTGAGCATATTCTAGTGTAGTAAGTTAGGTTCTAACGTTAGATGTACATTATGAAGTTTAGATCTAGATTTCCTCGATATAGGCCTAACTGTTAGGCTAGAAATTCTAGTCCAAAATCACCCATTTTTATATCAAAGATTTTTAGCCTTACATTCTAGGAAACTGAGGTCTTGGAGACTTGTTAAAACTGGATGAATAATTATTGACCACCCCCCTTTTGACATTCGACTTCGTAGTTTTCTTCTAATTTACACCCATTCATATTTATTAATAAAGGCGCCACTGGGCTAACTCTCGCCAGACTTTAAATATGGATTGACATGTCCAGTTTCGCGAATACAGTGTACTATAAGATCTAGATCTACAAAGAAGTAGATTATCATCAGTGTCTAGTTAATATTGTCAATGAAAATTCCCATACATGTATATTGTAGCAAAGATGCTACAAGGGAAAGATAAGTTTGGACAGAACGCGTAGAAGAGCGCCCTACAGCGTTGAGTAAGTAACGACCTTTTTTACTTTTGCATATCGCGAGAAGATGGTTGTGTACAAAACATATATGAGAGAAATGGTGAAGGTTTGAAGGAATAAACGATTTCTACATTTAAAAAAATAATCATTTTCCCCCTTTGATTCAAGATGAATGTATTTCGGAGGTCGCAGTGGCGTAGCTACGGGGGGGGGGGGGCACGTGCCCCCCCCCCCCCCCAGAAAAAATTGGCAGAGCAAAAAGAAAAAAGGTAGAAAGAAGAAAGAAAAAGGAAAAGAAGAAGAAAGACAGAAGAAAAAAGAAGAGGAAAAAAAGGAGGAGGAAGACGAGTGAATGAAATAATGTGAGGGGAAGACTTGCAATTTAAAAAAAAATCTTTTCATGTTACTATATTAAATTTTTGCTGGCGCTTCGCGCCATAATTGCCTGTTCAATGGGATTCATATCTTGCTCAATAGGCTGATGTGGAGCAAGTTTTGAAGTCAATATACAAAACATATTTTAGCTCGGACATCGAGCTTTCATTATTTTTTTTCATTTACAAATTTAAGTGCTCTGTAAAATGTCCGTTTTATGGTCTACATATCAGCATTTTAAGCTCACGCTGCATGGTCACATTGTTTGATTTGCCAAGTTCATATTGTCTACGTGTATTCCATAATGTTCCATTAAACAAATGTATTCAGAATGCCCAGATTTTAGGTCTAAATATGAAACATGCGCGATAGCCTGCATGTTCTTTATTTAAAATGTGCTTAAATTATCCAGTTTTACATCAGAAAATCAATAATTGTCTGCTCACGCTTCACGATAGCATTATTAAAGGTCAAGTCCACCTCAGAAAAATGTTGATTTGAATCAATAGAGAAAAATCAGACAAGCACAATGCTGAAAATTTCATCAAAATCGAATGTAAAATAAGAAAGTTATGACATTTCAAAGTTTAACTTATTTTCATCAAAATAGTTATGAACGAGTCAGTTACAACCAAATGAGAGAGTCGATGGTGTCACTATTTCTTTTGTTTTTTATTGTTTGAATTATACAATATTTCAATTTTTACAAATTTGACGATTAGGACCTCCTTGCCTGAAGCACAAAATGTTAAAATAATGGAATTTCACGTGTTCAGGGAGGAATGAAACTTCATTTCACATGACAATGACGAGAAAATAACAATATTTCATATAATAAAATACAAAAGAAATAGTGAGTGAGTGATGTCATCAACTCTCTCATTTGGATGTAACTGGCTCGTTCATATAACTATTTTGTTGAAAATAAGCGAAACTTTAAAATGCCATAACTTTCTTATTTTACATCCGATTTTGATGAAATTTTCAGTGTTATGCTTGTTGAATTTTTCTCTTTTTATTCAAATCAAGTTTTTGTTGGGGTGGACTTGTCCTTTAATGATACCCAATTGACTATATCCTATTTATGACTTACAAAATATGAATAGAGTGTCCCGCTTTTAGGTCTAAAATCTCAATTTTCTTCCTCTTGCGCTTCGCGCTCGCATCAATTGTTTAGTTACATACCTATCCCATTAATTAATACAAAAAGTGCTTAGAATTTTTTTTTAGGTCGGAATGTCAAAAAATTTGCTCGCGCTTCGCGCCCGCATTATTGAAATATATATAACTGTAAGCAGTCCTTAACAGGTCCCTTTTCCATAATGCTATCTAACAGTTGATAAAAATTTCTGTTCGCGCTTGGGGTACATACGAATCTTGTTCAGGATCACACATAACATTGCCCAGAAAATTAAATTTTCAGGAAAAATACATTAAAGTAAAAAAAAATCGCTCGCGCTTCGCGCTCGCACTTTTTGTAAGGCTCATGAGATTATTTTATGTTTATGTTGTTTTATAAGAATAAAACTAAGAAGTGACTGATATAGGTGAAGATAATTTCGGGCCCCGTCCCCTATTGGCGAAAGTATTCGACCTTGTGGACACATACACACACACCGGAAAAATGGCCGGTGCCCCCCCCCCCTGATAAAGCAAGGACCCCCCAGTGCCCCCGGGAAAAAAATCCTAGCTACGCCACTGGGAGGTCGCCTGCATAGCAGAGCGAGACTATAGGCGCCGCTTTTCCGACGGCGACGGCGTCAACATCAATTCAATTTCAATTCAAATTTATTTTCATTCTTCAAAATGATACAAATAAGTACAAGATAGATTGATTCAATTTAAATAAACAATAGCATGAACAAAATTCAATATTGGAAGAAAAAAAATACATATTTGAAAGTAATCTAAATATGAATTAACATACATGTCAAATTAAATCAATATAATCAATATCATTAGATATAATTGAATCAATGCAATCAAATCTTAACCTAAGGTTAAGTTTTTAAAATGACATCATAACTTAAAAAGTATATAGACCTAGTTCGTGAAACTGAGACATAAGATTATTCAGGTATTACTAAACATTCTGCCTGAGTTTCTAGCACATAACAAATGTCAAAGGTCACTTAGGGTCAATGAACTGAGACCATGTTGGGAGAATTATTTTCAAAATCTCAACCGAAGGTTAAGTTTTTGAAATGACATCATAACTTAGAAAGTATATAAACCTAGTTCATGAAACTTGGCCATAAGGTGAACCAAGTATTACTAAAGATCCTGCCTGAGTTTCATGTCACATGACTAAGGTCAAAGGTCATTTAGGGTCAATGAACTTAGACCATGTTGGGGGAATCAACATCAAAATCTTAACCTAAGGTTAAGTTTTTGAAATGTCATCATAAATTAGAAAATATATGGACCTAGTTCATGAAACTTGGACATAAGAGTAATAAAGTATCGTTAAACATCCTGTGCGTATTTCAGGTCACATGAACAAGGTCAAAGGTCAATGAGCTTTGGCCATAATGGGGGTATCTGTTGAATTACCATCATAACTTTAAAAGTTTATGGATCTGACTCATGAAACTTGGACATAAGAGTAATCAAGTATCACTGAACATCCTGTGCGAGTTTTAGGTCACATGTTCAAGGTCAAAGGTCATGTAAGGTCATTGAACTTTGGCCATGTTGGGGTATTTGTTGAGTTACCATCATATCTCTGTAAGTGTATTGGTCTAGTTCATAAAACGTGTACATAAGTGTAACCAAGTATCACTGAACATCTTGTGCGAGTTGTAGTAGTTTTAAAAGTCAGCACTGCTGCTATGTTGAATCGTGTGATGCAGGTGAGACGCCAGAGGCATTCCACTTGTTGATGAATAAATTTCATTGTTTTCATCAATTATTTATTGACTATCCATCATCCTTATAATTTCTTAACGCTAACTTTTAAATGTGTGTAGTGGTTGACCTGTTTTTATTCAATCTCTAATCATGCAGTTTTGTCAACCGTTATAAATAATTTCCCTTAAAAAAACAGTTGCATTTACAGCACATAAATGTCAGGTAAACACATACAATCTGTAGATCTACATTGTAATTAATTTTGTCTCGCCTGCAATGCAGAAGCGGGATATTAATATAGTCGCCGCTTTTCCGGCGTTGTCATCGACATCAATTTTCACCTTGGACATACTGGTAATCAAGTATCTCACTGATCATCTTTCAAGAATTTCAGGTCACGTGACAAAGGTTAAATGTCATTTAGCGTCAATTGACTTTGACCATGTTGTGGTAGAACATCAAAACTTATCGTAGGTTATGATTGTCAAAAAAAAATGATAACCTTTCTTTAAATATTCCTGTTCGTTTGCATGTGACGCATATCAAGTATCAAGTTTTTTATCCCTCTGCTATTACATTCTTGCATTTACTTTACTTTAGGGAATGGGGAATACTTCGAAGAGACAAAGTGACTGTTGATAAGCTGTACTTTTTCTAATGTAAACTAATAATGTGTTGCTGCTTTTTTCTTATTTTTTTATTCTGTTATATTTGAAATTACTTGAATTAATTATATGTGATTTGTTATCCAAAATTATGAAAACACAATAAAAACTTTTTTTAAGTATCAAGTTTACTAGGCCAAGGTCAAAGATCCTTGGGGTCAATAAACTGGTAATAACCTACAAGGGTTTTGCGAATGGTTTGATTTTGAATTAGCAAGA
The DNA here is from genome assembly GCF_018143015.1 of Lytechinus variegatus. Taxonomy (NCBI): domain Eukaryota; kingdom Metazoa; phylum Echinodermata; class Echinoidea; order Temnopleuroida; family Toxopneustidae; genus Lytechinus; species Lytechinus variegatus. Next base: position 28,644,928 of record NC_054745.1, on the reverse strand, counting down.
TATCTTAGAAATTATGAAACCTTATTCTACTGAACTTGAAGATCACGGTTATCAGGTGTTACATCAGTTACATGAATAGGTCTATAGCTCCGGGCTTTGGGGTAAAGTGCAAAGGTCATTTTGGTTCAATTAATTTTGACTGATTAATTTTCTTTATTTTTCAAGCTTTTTCTCCATTATCTGTATTATTGGGATTACAATCTAAAAATGTCTCCCTTTCTGTATTCCCCATCTCATTTCAGAATTATCTGATATTAGCCAGTGCGTCATGTGCGTGTATCCTTGTGCTCTTGGTCTTAACACTACAATGGATGCACCAGTCTCCTTCGTTCAGTGTCACACTGATGACATCATACAGATCAAGGGAAAGTCCCGCTCTGCCAATGATGTCACCATGGAAGCAGTCAAGCGGCGGAAGTCTTCTCGAAGATGGCAAACGTTCAAGGTTGAACGAATCATGGACGCAAGCCTGTAAACCTCTGACAAATCTCGCCTTCGTGAAAACTCACAAGACCGGTAGCACCACACTAGCTACGATAATAAATCGCTTCGGATTCACCCGGAAGTTATCGTTTATGTATAACCGGAAGCACTCGCATGGTCATTTCACGGTGCAGAAGTTAGAAGTGGAAAGATTGTTGCCTCCAATGTGTGTCAGGGAGGGTGATTACGGGAACTACCGAAATTATAATTTGATGACGGCACACTTAAGGATGTTGCCAAATTTAGTTCAGGTGAGGTTTATTTTAAGTTCAAAGTAAATCCCTCCATGTTTGTAAGCATTGTCGCGGTCAAGGTTATTTTTGCGAATTGCGTGAACAAATAGGGTTAAGCAGGCGATTAAATTTAGGGATAACCAATAGTCTTTGTGAAACTATAGTAGCCTCTGATTAATTTATGGTCTCTTATTTTGATAAACTTTAGCTTTATGATAATAAGACCTAGGTCCCTTTCCATAAGGACCTGTCGTAATAACAAGTGATCAATTTCTTTAACAAGTTTACAGTTAGCCAATCAAATTGACCGATTTCAGTCGCTTTGAACTATCATTGTGACGTTTTTATAAAACGGGCCCCTGAATATATGTTCTATTTTGATTTGTTTTATATAGTTGATGAAGTTGATGGCTCCGAATTTCAAGATGATCACCATCATCCGAAAACCACGGTCTCAGTTTGAATCCGCCTTCTCTCACTTCAACGCTGGGGGCAGCATGGGACTCCGTCCTCTCGATAGAAACACCACGCTTACTGAAGATTTGACGCGCTTCCTAACAAATCCCGCATTCTATTGGAGTCGCGCATCGTGGTTTGCGCGCTGGTATACGCGAAACGGACAACTGTATGATCTAGCGGATACAGACAACTTCGGGAGTACCCAGGAAGTGAGTCGGATGATAAGACGTCTCGATCGAATCATCGATTTAGTGCTGATCGCCGAATACTTTGACGAATCGCTGGTTATTCTCCGGAGATTAATGTGTTGGGACTTCAAAGACATCGTATACATAACGCAGAACTTGCGGAACGTGAGAGAAAAATTCCGATCCGAACAGTTGACGGTGAGAGAGACAGGAAGCGCGTCTGCGCTCAGTTGTGAACAACTTGGCGGACACGATCCTGTAGTGATTACTTCAACCAATCGCTCTGGCTGCGGAAGATCTGCTACGCATATGGATCCCGATGATGTTCTCATGTCGGCAATTATTGGGCAACGGCTCATCTTGCCTTCATTGAGACATGACTCAACGAACTTTGCATCAATAAGTTTCGGATGATCTAGCGTAGTTCGTTTGTCAAGCAGGAGGAATCAGACGCTAAAACGTTTGTTCAGCAGCGAATAATTCAACATTTTGTGATCAGGGTTGTAGATGATCTGGAACGAAACAGAAAAACTCACAAAAATGGTAAAAATAGGTTCTACACGAAAATGTTTAAGGTAAAAAAAAAAAAATTACAAAGTACTCATGTTTAAGTGAATAAATGTGAATGATGATAAATGGAGGAGGCAACTCGTAAATTTTCCTATCGGAAACTAGCACTGGCAAAGAAAAGCAGATGGTTTATTTCATGAATCATCATCTCAACAACTTCAGTTCTCCGGAGTCCGACAACCACGTTATGATACTAAATACATTTTTTTTTTTACTTATTTATTTATCTCTCCGGAAAGGGATATTCCAGGCTGAAAATAATATTATTAGAATGAAAAAGAGTAAAAAAAAAATGAACGAGTAGAACGCTGAAAATTTGATTAATATAATCAATATCTAATAAAAAATTAACGGAGATATTTAATTGTTCTAAAATCTTTTGTGAAAAACAGCTACCTGCATTATGTCGATTTGCAAAATTTCCGATGATGTTCTCATGTCCCCACTAATTCTTGATATAATTACATTAATGATAATACATTTTATATTTTCATACATTTTTGTTATGTTTGTTTGTAGTAAGCTAGGTAAGAAGAGGCAATTATTGTTATCTCACACACTAAATCCGTATTCAATATATTTTTCGTTTATGGTAGACAACGAATAAATAAATATGATTAAAAAAAATAAAAAAATAAGTGGAGACATGACGTCATCGGCTTGCTTGTTATAACTTCATTGAGACATGACTATATGGAGCTGTTTCAACGAACCAACGGAAAACTTTGAATTGTCATCAATTTCTTATTCTCTTTAGTTTCGTGATGATCACTTTTAGCGTAAACAAAGTTGTATAAAAAATCCAAGTTTGTCATCTTTAGCAAAGATACTACGAGGAAAAAATCAGACGCTTCGGCGATTTTTTTTTTAAACGCTCCCAAACGCCCTATGAATGCTCATGGGGGAAGGACACCCACTAGCGTTGGGTAAGTAAACCATCGCACATCGGCACGCAGCTGTGTATAAAACATATGGGGGGGACTGAGCGAGGGGACTTTGGAGAGGGCTCAAGAATGGTGCATGGGAATAATTCCACCTTTTGCATGTTTTGTTACCCAGCAACCTCTGGAATATATTCATCTTTAATCAAAGATAAAATAAACAAAATGTAAAAATCGTCTATTCCTTCAACCCTTTACCATTTCACGCATATGTTTTGTACACAACTATCTCTCGATACGCAAAGGTAAAAAAGGTCGTTACTTACTCAACGCTGTGGGGCGCTCTTCACGAGCGTTTCATTACGCGGTGTATGTACTGTCCGATCTTCCCCTTGTTTTTTCAAATATACAATATTTTTTATGGTTTCTTGTCAATTCGAGGGTGCTTATTACGAATCTGAATGATGACACTTGTGTAACCTTGAGCATTTTCCGCAAATTGGCAAAATCCAATATGGCCGCCAATATATGCAAATTACCCATGAAAATCATAAAACTGCCAGCAGATTAGCTATAAAATGTATGTAAATGTGTTGCAGGAGTGAAATGCTCTCTGAAAAAAAAGCAAATTTTGAAAAACATTTATTTTTCTTGATATTAAAAATGGCCACCATAGACCGCTGTATTCGACATTATGTACAATATGAATGGGGAAAATAATTTTCACAAAGGTGAGCACTAAATGCAAGTAATTGTGATTTTCTGTGAACTAATGGATGACAACTTGATTGCTAACAAAATGTTTCATTTGTTATGTCATGTATGTAATAAAAGTAACATTTTTATTCAAAAAGCCACCAAACGTCCTGAGAGTGTTATGGATGATATTAATGGGGACAAAAGAAAATCACAAGAGTGAGTACTAAAATGCAATTATTAAGTTAAGCGAGTGGACTACTGTTTAAAAAACATGTTAAATGAAACATGATATTTAAGATGCAATTTATGTGATAAATGCTGTATTTTGAATTCAAAATGGCTGCCATAGGCCCCATTTACATTATGTACAATGCGAATGGAGAAACTAATTTTTACAAGAATAAGAACATGAAATGCATGTAATTGTGATATACGAGTAAAATATTGTCTGAAAACATGGTTTCTAGCTTAACATCATTTCTTTTGTCATCCATGAGATAAATGCTGTATTGTTAAATTCAAAATGGCCCCTATAGACCCTAACAGTATTATCTACAATGTGAATGGGGACATGTAATTTTTGTAAGAATTTGGATACGCTTGACTATGAAATCCATATAATCCTGTATGAGTAAAATATTTGAAAGAAGGATTTTTATGAAATATAGCATTTCTTCTACCATGTAAGTGATAAATACTGTAATTTGACATTCAAAATAGCCGCTACAAGCCCTAATTAAATTATTTTACATGCGTTTAGGAAAACTTATTTTCAGTGGGAATCATAAAATATGCATATAACTGTGATGTACGAGTAAAAATATTGTCTTAAATATGATTTCTAAATATCATTATTATTATTTGAGGATACGGAAATTTCGCTCAATTGCGGATTAAGTTATCTCTAATGCAAAAAATCAATATTAAGAAGCAATGTGGGCTTTTACAGGAATTTCATTGCATTTTATTCATGAAAGTGTCGCATAAATGTTCTCGGCTCAATGTATTATCCTTTAAACTGTGATTCACACATCCCCCCAGAATTTACACAATATTTGGTATCATTTTAACAAGCAAGCATACATGTGCCCATTTTACACAATGTTGGGTAAACTGTTTTTAGAGTGTAGAAAATGTCCGCATACATTTGTAATTCCGAAGCTTCGTTATTCCGAAGGTTCGTATTTCCGAAGGTTCGTAATTCCGAAGGCTCGTAAGTCCGAAAACGAAATGAGGTTCGTTAATCCGAAAACGTAATGATTAACGAACCTTATTTCGTTTTCGGACTAACGAACCTCCGAACATCGAACCTTATTTCGTTTTCGGATTATCGAACCATCGGAATAACGCCACAAATGTTCGGATTAACGAACCCTTTTACGTTTTCGGATTAACGAACATCGAGGTATATAGGCATATTAACGTGTTTCGGAATTACGAACCTTCGGAATAGAGAACCTTCGGAATTACGAAGTGTCGACCGGAAAGAAGGGGGGCCCTGAAGCTTAAAAAAAGAATAGCGTGAGAAAACATTGAACATAACTTGCATGCCAACATCAGAAGAGAATTTAGGTTATATTTTCCATATCAATTGAGTATGCTCTCATATTTTCCTCTCTATTTCATATCTGACTGTCTGCCTACAATTCGTTTAGGATATTCCTCATTGGAATGGTCGCAACCGTGGTTGCCGTAGCAATCCTGATGGACGTGGTCAAGCTAATCCGTCGTCCAACCGACATCAAATACAAGCGAGTCCCAACTGCCTCCATGGAAGGGACTTAGAAGCAATCAATGGCCAGAGTGGAATTCATATTCGGAGTGACGTCACGTGGATTAGCGCGCTTCTTGACACCCTTGTGCGCAAGGTCAAAGGTCAAGCATTAACATTTCAAAAGTTCCTTCAATGAAATAGGAAATTATCAAGACTGTCTACCGCTCCTTAACAAAAATATAGAAAATAGCGATTGAAAAAAAATCCGCTGATGTCATTCTCCGTGTATACTTTATTAATAATATGATCTTTAAAAAGTCATATAGTAGCAAATATAATTCAACTATAACGTTGATTTTGATTTATTTAAGTACTTCTTCTTGTTAATTTACTGCTGGTGGAGGACTTAAAATTGTGTTTTTCATTCTTTTGTAATGCATACAAAAGTTTTGAAGACTAAAACTATTGTAAGAATTATTTGTAACACAGTCGTCCCATTTTATAGTCAGAAGTTTGCGTTCATGATTATCAAAACTATTTGATGCTCCTGAACAAAACAACAACGGGATATTATTATTTAAAAAAAATATATAAAAAACAAATAATACGCTCAAATCATTACTTTATATACCAGTCCAATCTGGGATCAACCGAAAGTTTGACTATCCTTATTTACAATTTGCTCTTAAAATAGCCGTAGAAGAGGAAATATAAAAAAAACTCAAATGATAATTGTGATTTATTTAAGTATGTCTTATTATTTTGATTGCTGGTGGAGGGCTCTTTTTTGGGGGGTGCATTATTTTCTAATGTAAGTTTGCGGAAGACGACATGAGTATAGTAAAATCATTTTAAGAATTAAAATGTAATCCTAACATTCTACATAGTGTCTCAGAAAAAAAATGTCTCATCTATTAATACATCGATATGTCCTACTGCGCTATAAAAAGTGTGGTGTTAAAACTTACACCAATTGGTGTTAATAAAGGACCACACCCTGAGGTGTTAAAATTACACCCTAGAGATTGAACATAACACCAAAGAGTGAACTAAAGGTGGTGTAATATAGGTGTAAAACTAACACCATCAATTTAACACCGGTGTAAAAGAACTGGTGTGGCCCTTTATGTACACCGGTTAACAATACAGTTTTTGTCTCACCTGCGAAGCAGAGTGAGACTATAGGCGCCGCTTTTCCGACGGCAGCGGCGGTGGCGTCAACATCAAATCTTAACCTGAGGTTAAGTTTTTGAAATGACATCATAACTTAGAAAGTATATGGTTCTAGTTCACGAAACTTGGCCATAAGGTTAATCAAGTATTACTGAACATCCTATTAAAGTTTCATGTCACATGACCAAGATCAAAGGTCATTTAGGGTCAATGAACTTAGACCATGTTGGAGGAATCAACATCGAAATTTTAACCTGAGGTTAAGTTTTTTAAATGTCATCATAACTTAGAAAATATATGGACCTAGTTCATGAAACTTGGACATGACGTTAATCAAGTATCACTGAACATCCTGCATGAGTTTCACGTCACATGACCAAGGTCAAAGGTCATTTAGGGTCAATGAACTTTGGCCGAATTGGGGATATCTGTTGAATTCCCATCATAACTTTGAAAGTTTATGGTTCTGATTCATGAAACTTGGACATAATAGTAATCAAGCATCACTGAATATTTTGTGCAAGTTTCAGGTCTCATGATTAAGGTCAAAGGTCATTTAGGGTCAATGAACTTTGGCTGAATCGGGGATATCTGTTGAATTACCATCATAACTTTGAAAGTTTATTAGTCTAGTTCATTAAACTTGGACATATGAGTAATCAAATATCACTGAACATCCTGTGCGCGTTTCAGGTCACATGACCGAGGTCAAAGGTCAATGAACTTTGGCCGAATTGGGTGTATCTGTTGAATTACCATCAAAACTTTGAAAGTTTATGGATCTGATTCATGAAACTTGTACATAAGAGTAATCAAGTATCACTGAACATCCTGTGCGAGTTTCAGGTCACATGATCAAGGTCAAAGGTCATGTAAGGTCAATGAACTTTGGCCATGTTGGGGTTTTTTGTTGAATAACCATCATATCTCTGTAAGTTTATTGGTCTCGTTCATAAAAAGTGGACATAAGAGTAACCATGTATCACTGAACATCTTGTGCGAGTTAGAGTAGTATTCAAAGTCAGCACTGCTGCTATATTGAACCGCGTGATGCAGGTGAGACGGCCAGAGGCATTCCACTTGTTGCTGTGTAGAATCGTCTCCCTGTATATTCCGGTACCAATTTCATACGGATCTTTGCGCGTATGACTGAGTCAATCTCAAAAGGATGGTAAAATCTGAGTTGCGCCGGGTTGACGGCTGAAGAATTAAACAAAGTGTGAACAAATATTGTGTGCAGGCAGGAAGACACCTACCACACGCACATACACCCTTCCGCACATTCACAAACACACACGCACACACCCTCGTCTCCACATCCACACACATAACACATCACCTTCCCCCAACACGCATCGCCATCCACACACACACACACAAACCCCCTTACACTTGTAAAGGGCTAAACATAACCTTTTTCAACTCAGGCAACCCATTTTGAAGGAGGTAGTACAATAATATGACAGTTGTCCATTATGATCAGCGACAAACTATACCAATGAGAAAAGGGAGATATGGGAATATGTAAACAGTGCTATATAAAGGGTCTATGAACTTGTGTGCGGAGTGGCTGGGTGTATCGGAGGATGTGTGATGTGTGCGTGATGCATTGTTCACACAGAGCCGAGTTGGGTTCACGAGTTTGTGCGAGTTGTGGCGAGTTGATTTTTTGGGCTACTCGCGGCAAGTTTTCATTCAACTCTTGATAACTCTCCGTTACTCGCAGCTACTCGGCACAGCTCTACAACTCTTGGCAAATCGACTGATGTCGCAGTAATATTGCCGGTGGTCCTCCAAACCGTCGTATCCACAAACGACGGTTGAAAACCCATTTCAGAGAAAATCGACTTCATAGTTTACTTTAATTTTTGCAATTAGGTCTACGGCCTTGCAACATATTCATTGCTAGAAAAATACATGGTTGGAAAGACCAAGAAAATTGCTTGACAATGGTATCCTTATTTTTACACAAAACCAAGGATTGTGGAAAATATTGCAAAAGAGCTCCGTGCTTGCAATTTCGGTTTGAGCGGTTTAGATTCACCCTGTACAAAAATGCCACGGGGAATACAACAACCCAGACCGCGATTTCAATGCGGCGTTCAGTCAAAACGTCGTATCGCTTTTGACGTGCAAAGTCATTTTGCAGTTGGCCGATACGACAGTTTGGTTGACCGCGCGCACTGAAATCGCGGTCAGTCAAAAAGTCGTATTGCTCTGCTGCAGTACATGTTCCCAATGGGATTTGCGCATTTTATCAAAAAAATGTATGTCATCGCCGTGAAAATCCCCTCATATCTCTGAAACTAAAATAAATTGATGCCTTCATTTGTGAATAGAATAGGACTTGTATATTCATTTTCTGCAAAAATCTCAAAATCGATTTTTATTTATTTATTTTTTTTTTTTTTTTTGGGGGGGGAACAAAATTGACTGATACGACGGTTCGGATGAACGCCGATGATATGTTACGTGTATGGGGTATGTGCATAATGGTGATGGATGGGACCAAACCCTAACAATATCTGTGATAAAAATGTATCCTCATGATGCTTTTTTTTAAATAGGAGGACATTCTCAAAGTGTAAACTCTTGAGAGCTATGGTTGTTTCTGGTGGCTCAACGGGTCTGCAACGTGACAAACTGTGAGGGCGCTATGCTCGGGAGTAAGGTCACACTGGTGCGGTACTATATTGACGAGCCAAAGTAAACAACAATAGGGAGTATTCACAAAGAACGCTTTCAAGAACCTAGAATATGTATTGCCAAATGCCCTTCACAACAACAATAAAAAACATCAACAACCAAGAAGCCTTTGTCGAATTTGGTGAATCAATTAATTAAAGCATCACTTTCTGGAAAAATAACAAATTTCCACCACGAAACAGCTCTTCCGGTTTAACCAATGTTCGACAAAGACCTCCTAGCTGTTCATTGCCATTGACTCTATTCTTATATTCATTCTGCGTCGCAGTTGCGAAAAAAAATCACTAGTTTCTCCAACATAAGCGAGGCCAGACACAAAATGAATTTGGTATCTCCAAAATACTCTAGCAAAGGTGGCATGAATAACGCATGGAACCGAGATAGCATTAGGTGTAAAGTCTAACGTTAATTCCTGGCTGTCGCAATAGTGGGAGTTGATCTTGAACCTCGATCTAACCCTCGTTATCTTTTGTAAGTCTTCGTGATTGGCAGAGGATGTCATGGAAAGGTAATACCATGGTCACATTTGCTCTACGGTGGCCGTACGGCGAGTCGAAACAGCCGTTTTATTCATTTATTTTCAAACCACCTATATTTAGCTGGCACAAAAATGTTAAAACGGCTGTTTTTGACTCGCCGTACGGCCGCCGTAGAACAAATGTGAGCATGGTATAACGCGCATTATCTGATTATGGGCACACATGAGTATTACAGCCCCATTCACTCACGTGTTATATCATAGCTCATCAAAAAATCATTAAAAATCAATCCCTCGATAGATTTTCCTTTATTTCACTGACATTAGTCACATTTAACAGTACATTAAGACTTGATATGTTAATCAGGTACTTGCCCAGCTCAATCAAAATTAAATGGCCTGAAATAAGAACAAACATAATTTCGGCCAGTTCATTGCCAGAAAAACCAGAACTGCATTGTGGGTAATAATAATTAAAATGAAATACAAAAATGCAGTCTAGCCTCCCCAAACGCCTTAATTATGAAAAGTATGAACATAGAATTATCTTTATCGTTTTTCCTTTGATATACAAACATTTGATCTATTTTTAATGAATTATTTTAATCAATAAAGTCACGTGATCTTTACTTAAGCCTGTCCGGCATGCTTTGCGCGCAGATGAATTACTCTCCTGTGCACTGATCTCTCCCTTATCTGGATGGGAACAATAACGCTGATTGGCCTATTCCGTGTTGAAGCACCGGAAGTTGGTACCTCCGCACGCCGAGTTCCCCCAAGAGCCAAAATCGAAGTATAGTCTGGTTCACGACATTAGTATCAATTTTAATTATACTTACCAGATCAACTCTTATAACAGCACTTTTCAATGTGAATTTATACCTAATACATAGTTTAAGATGTCGTCCTGTGCCACGTATAATTGCACTTATCGTGACGACCGTGGAAACAGAGAAAAGGGGATTACTTTTCACAGATAAGACAAGCTGGTGAACTGCATAGTTGTAGACTTTATGTAGTCCCATGTGCTGAAATACATGTGTGGTAATTCTAAATTACCAGAGCATGTTTCCAAAACTTTAAAACTCCAGGGGGGGGTAATCGATTGTTGTGATTTCTCTGGAAGCGTGATGAATTTAAACTATGATTCAAATAAATATTCAGTTTATTAATATTCACAAATGTCACCAAGTTTTATGAGTTTATCAGTCATGTTTGGACAGAAGAATATCACGAGACACGAAAATACTGACCGTGTAGCCTGTATTCTGAAATTTGACTTAAGTAAAAACTGAAAATCTGCCGTTTCGGAGGAGTTAAAAAAAAAATTGCGAAGCATAGATCCTGACCGAAATAGACTGATTTTTTGGACAAGGACGGGATCTACAGGTATTCTGAAAATTATTTTGTCTTTTATTTGTGAAAGGACAATAAAATTTACAAGCTAGAGGTACATGTACGGTAGGACTAGGACTTTAGGGGGTTATGTAACTTGTGGCATGTGAATTTGTGATATTTCTCTGTCAACAATAGATCGAATTATTTTTTCCGAGAACTCATTTTTTAAACAAAAGTATGTAAAAAAAAGTTATGAGATGCTGAATGTCTTCAAAGAAAAAAAATGTCTCGGTGGAACAAAAAAAGGGGGGTTATCAACCAGAAATTTAGGGGTGACGCAAGAAAAATAACCTGACAAGCAAAAAAAAGGTTATCAACCCAAAATTTAGGGAGCGGGATGCAAAACAAAAGAAATAATCTGACAAGCATCGAAAAAAGAATATTAACCAGAATTTTAGGGCGGACCACAATGATTTTAGGGGGGTCCACCTTAGGGGGGATGCAGGAAAAAAATGACAAGCAAAAAGAACAAAAAAAGTAAATTTTGGGGGTCTATCCCCCACCTAAAATATAGGGGACAGGACCCCCCCCTCCCCCGCTTCCGCTGCCTATATGAACAAACTGGGTAGAGGATAATTGAAGAGGGTCGATCGATGTGACAGAAGGAGAGAGAGAAGGTCAAGTCCAACTCAGAAAAATATTGATTTGAATCAATAGAGAAAAATCAGACAAGCACAATGCTGAAAATTTCATTAAAATCGGATGTAAAATAAGAAAGTTATGACATTTCAAAGTTTCGCTTATTCAAAAAAAAATTGTGATATGAACAAGCCAGTTACATTCAAATTGAGAGAGTCGATGATATTACTCACTCACTATTTCTTTTGTTTTTAATAGTTTGAACTATACAATATTTCAATTTGACGAATTTGACGATTATAGGACCTCCTTGCCTGAAGCACAAAATGTTAATAATGGAATACCAACCGAGATGTGCATATAACTGAAATGAAGCGAAACTTTAAAATGCCATAACTTTCATATTACATCCGATTTTGATGAAATTTTCAGTGTTATGCTTGTATGCTTGTTGAATTTTTCTCTTTTATTCAAATCAAGTTTTTGTTGGGGTGGACTTGTCCTTTAAAGGGCGAGTCCACCTCACGGAAACGATTATTTGAATAGAGAGAAAAACCACACAATAATGCTCAAAATTTAATCAAAATCAGAAGTAAAATATGAAAGTTATATTTTTAAAGTTTTATTTAAGCGATGAGATTTTCGGTGTTACACTTGTTTGATTTTTTTTGGGGGGTGGACTTAAATTAAAGGGGGTTTCAAGCCCAGTGTTATAAGCCTGCATAACCTAGAAAATCGCCAAAATCGTCGCCCTATCGATCCTAAGAGGTTATTTGGCAAACCTCCAAAATACCCCTAGACAAGTCAAAGATTTCATCCATTCTTCCTTAGGTGAGAAAAACACCAACCCCTTCAAAATTATGTTTCCGAAATGTACTGGGAAAGTACCATGGTTTCAAGAAAATTGCGAATTCTGGCACCTTAAATATATATGAAGTTTTGTTTAAAAAGCAAGAGCTTCAGTGTGCAGACAGCTAGCGTATCGCTCACAATGCATATGCTAATGGAGCGATCGCGTTCTTTTTGGGGGAACTGGTATGGCGGACAATAGAACTCGCTGGCTTCAAACAAAGGACCCTCCCCGCATATCCAGTTAGGGGAGAGATCAGTGCTCCTGTGCCCTATAAAGCAGCTTGCCTGTTTCCCTCAAGAGGGCGACAAACACTTTACCTATACATTTTTGTATGATTGTCACCATTTGTTGGTAAGAGTGGTCATTTTTTTTTCATTCGGTTTTAGAAAAAGTGTGATATTGAATATCGCTTAGGGATAGCGACTGGTTGTTGATTTGAACGGGAATAAGTTGCACATAATAAAGAAAGCCATTTTTACAAAGGTTTTCAGTTCAACTTCAAGACCACAATCCATTTTTTATTTAGAAATTTTACATCTCTCATCTAGCAAAGTTTACATCAGATATATATGTACTACTTACATTGGCGGCGGAGCAGAGGATTATCTCTTGAGTTTTTTTGGGGAACGCAACAATAGCTGCCCCCCCCCCCCCCAAACACAAAAGATAATCCTCTGCTCCGCCGCCAATGACTACTTACATGACATACTTATGAATAAAAAATACATTGATCAGTCATTCTTTACTTTACACTACAATTCCAGTGCAACGAACTGGGTCACATAGTTTGTGTTTTGATAGGTCACTATGGTCAATAATTTACATTGGTGTTGGGACAACACCAACACCAGCTACAACACCGTACTTGAAATCACGCTGGTGTTGGGATTGACCTCGGAAAATATGACGTTTTTCCTGCAGTTTGTGTTGAATGTCGTCTGCTCAACCGAGCATTACAGCTGGTGTTGACGATCTACGTGCAATTTCCCCATTCACCAACACCAACCCCCGGGATTGGGGAAATCGTGATTTCAAGTTCGGTGTTGGTGTTGGTGTTTATGAACTGTAGTTTACGAACAGGAGGCGAACACGATGAAACACCCCCGTAAAATTATCTATTACAGTTAATATGAGCGCAAATCATTAGAGTTTTACACATTTTAATAAATAATATTTGTTTTCTGATTATTGCAGTGATTTTAACCTGTGCATTCTGTACAATAACATTTTACTGCAATTTCTTCCCGATTTCACTTTCGTCGTCGAGAATTTCTCGCGTAAAGTTGAGATGATCAGCAGCGCAGAGGCGTGACGTCATAGGATATCGATAACGCGATCGGTATCGCTCCTCTGAACTCCAGTGGCGTAGCTAGGATTTTTTCCCGGGGGCAATGGGGGGTCCTTGCTTTTTCAGGGGGGGGGGCCACCGGCCATTTTCCGGTGTGTGTGTATGTGTCACAAGAGCGGATCCGATTTTCGCCAATAGGGGACGGGGCCCGAAATTATCTTCACCTATATTTTCCCCGATCAGTCACTTCTTAGTTTTATTCTTATAAAACCACATAAACATGTAATAATCTCATAAGCCTTATAAAAAGTGCGAGCGCGAAGTATTTTTTCCTGAAAATTTAATTTTCTGGGCAATGTTGTGTGTGATCCTGAACAAGATTCGTATGTAACTAGATGGTTACTGCAGACGCCAATATATTTAGATAATGCGAGCGCGAAGCGCGAGAATTTTTTTTTGACATTCCGACCTAAAAATTGGTCATTCTAATTTTTGTATTAATAAATGGGATAGGTATGTAACTTAACAATTGATGCGAGCGCGAAGCGCGAGAAGAAGAAAATTGAGATTTTAGACCTAAAAGCGGGACACTCTATTAATATTTTGTAAATCATAAATAGGATTTAGTCAATTGGGTATAATTAATAATGCGATCGTGAATAGTGAGCAGACAATTATTGATATTCTGATGTGAAACTGGATAATTTAAGTACATTTTAAATAAAGAACATGCAGGCTATCGCACATGTTTTAGATTTAGACCTTAGAATCTGGGCATTCTGAATACATTTGTTTAATTGAAAAAACATTATGGAATACACGGAGACAATATGAACTTAGCTAATGTGATCAATGTGACCACGCAGCGCGAGCTTAAAATGCTGATATGTAGACCATAAAACGGACATTTTACAGATCACTTAAATTTGTAAATGAAAAAGAAATGATAAAAGCTCGATGTCCGAGCTAAAATATGAGTTTGAGTTTTTAATTGCGCAAGGAGTGTGAAAACGTCTTCCAGTTTATCACAATATGATCGTGAACCATACTGCAGTGACTGACTCAGATTGTGTGTGCTTTAAGGTAGACAGATCTATGATATATAGTAATGAAAATATGATAACATACTCAATTGATATTGATAATATAACATAATTGACATAAGGGCAACCTGGCCATGCAAGGTGCCACATTAAAGCATTACAAGAAAATTTGAATTTCCTTAATCGCAACAATGTCACTATTTTAATCAAATTGGTAAAATATTGTTCTGATTTAAACAGTTATGATATGGGAATATAAAATACCTTGAGAACTCAGAAGTAATTCTTTAGTTTGAAAAAGAAACATTCCAAGCTTAAAAAATGATCGTGTCAAAATTGATCAAGAATACCCACAAATTAATGATTTAATTGAATGCAAAAGAAACATAGTAATAACTTCAAACATATGGGAAAATACAATGTGTGGAGGTTAGGGTTCACTGAAGCTTGAGATGTGCACGTGGTGTAATCTCAAAAATTAGCGAAAACTTGTGCCAAAGAAACTCTTGTATATGTTTTCACTCTCTTCTACTAAACATGCTAAAGAAGGGTATTTAGTGCATTTTATGTCGGTGTATTTATTTAGGCAAATACATTCACTTGACAAGCGGTTAAATCGTACGGATACGAACAGCTATATGTGAACCAATAGCCACTCCAAATGTTCACATCCACGCAGTCGGTACTCTCGTATGAGCTTGAATCATTAGACCAATCTGAAAAAAAAGTGTAGACAAATAAAAACATAAAGTCTAATCGCCTTAAGAGTTTAATCAAACTATGTTAATGTTGGTATTGTAAAATCGCATGAATGGACAGAACGCTAGCACGAAGTAATACTAAAACCAAAACAGACGAGACTGACGCAGTGGACGCTAAACGACGAGCAGTGATTGGCTGACAAGGTAAACAAATTAGGCTTAGGAAAAGAACACAAAATTAAAAAGAAATACTAAGCCTAACATGGACACCTGACAGCAAATCACAGCTAGTCATTAAGTGTCCATTGTCTCTGTCTGTTTTTATAATCATATTCGTTCCAAAGTTGTGTTTATTATGCTATGATAATTGCATGTTGAAAAGCTAAGTATATCAGGTTTTGAGGATATTTTACGATTTTGTGGTTTCAAACAATTATATATAAGGTGAGAATGAAAATCCGAGCAATATTTTTCCCAAAAAAGAAAAATCATCGCCAAATGTATATGTTTTTGGTCCAAATTTTGCATGTATATTGATAACTCTCTGTTTTATCATAAACATAAACAACTAAATTCATATTATGAGCATTTGACATGAAAGAGGATATAAAGAAGCGAATATTCATTCATGACAGTGTCAATGTATTGATTTGATTAGATAAAGGGCAGATACTTCAAATGTATTAAACGATTATTGCGATAAAACGAGACGAAAAAGCAACCTCCGCGTCTTAGTTAAACTAATTATACTGACTACAATGCGACCGAATATTGCATAGCAGAAACACGCTTTTTCCTAAATTAGGGAACCAAAAATGGTGAATTTTTACAAGGAATAGGCCAAATAAGCAAAAGGAGTTGGTCAATTTCAGCAGCTCCTCGAGGGGGTAGGCTTCGATGTGCCAGGTACTTCTTTATATGTATGTGATAGCGAACCCTACTACCTTGGGAGCTGCTGAAATTAAAGCTACATACCACTTGGAAAAGAAGTATGTTTTTCTCTATCAGCTACATAATTATACAGAAGGGCTAAGACATCGTCAGCTACCCTTTCAGGGGTTCCGACATCACCCCACCCTTTTCCCCCTATCATTCCTATTCTCTTTAAAAATACAATTAAAGGACACCCATTAGGAAAAGGGGATATTTCTACTATACTCTCATTGTTTTGAAACCACAGGAGAAGATAGAATAGATTTTCTCTGTCAGTTGCATACAAAGAAGCTTACTTCGGTAGTCACTTGTGTTTCCGGCTCTGTCTGTGAAGCAAGTAATATCCATGTCAACAACCTGACAGTTCAACCAGTACCACCAAAGGACGGATATGCCGAGTTTGAGAAGATCATACTCTTCCTCGCTCTCTATGAGGAGTAGAGATGGTCCAACTCTGTTTCCGTTTCCGAGTACAACCTCGTCCAGACCGTTACAATAGTCACGCGCACTAGTCCAGTTGGATAGTCGGCCAGCCACTTCCAGAAGACACTTCGTTCCTCCATACACCCATCCGTCTGGACAAACTTAAATATAAGACAAGAAAGAAGATAAAGGCCGTACATAGATTTCCATCATAATTTTTGTTTAACTAGAGTATCATTATTAAATTTGTTATAAATGTAGTGTCAACATTGTTATTCGGCGGTTACGTCACAATACGACATGGATGGACCTAAACCTTAGGCCTATACTCCTAGCATAGGCCCTCATGGTTATTTAAACGTTATTGTCCGTTTCCTGTGTATGAAAAAAGCATGTGTCTCAAATTGCGAGTAAGTAAATCGTTTATGGAAGAATCTGAAAATCTTTGATCATTAAAAACAAAAACTGAAATATGCTGAAAAAGACAAAAATAACGTTTTCAAAGTTAGATAAAATAGCTGGAATGCGAATTCTAACAAGTGGAATGCCTCTGGCCGTCTCACCTGCATCACGCGGTTCAATATAGCAGCAGTGCTGACTTTGAATACTACTCTAACTCGCACAAGATGTTCAGTGATACATGGTTACTCTTATGTCCACTTTTTATGAACTAGACCAATAAACTTACAGAGATATCATGGTTATTCAACAAAAAAACCCAACATGGCCAAAGTTCATTGACCTTACATGACCTTTGACCTTGATCATGTGACCTGAAACTCGAACAGGATGTTCAGTGATACTTGATTACTCTTATGTACAAGTTTCATGAATCAGATCCATAAACTTTCAAAGTTAGGATGGTAATTCAACAGATATACCCAATTCGGCCAAAGTTCATTGACCTTTGACCTTGGTATGTGACCTGAAACGCGCACAGGATGTTCAGTGATACTTGATTACTCTAATGTCCAAGTTTAATGAACTAGACCAATAAACTTTCAAAGTTATGATGGTAATTCAACAGATACCCCCGATTCGGCCAAAGTTCATTGACCCTAAATGACCTTTGACCTTAATCGTGAGACCTGAAACTTGCACAAAATGTTCAGTGATGCTTGATTACTATTATGTCCAAGTTTCATGAATCAGATCCATAAACTTTCAAAGTTATGATGGGAATTCAACAGATATCCCCAATTTGGCCAAAGTTCATTGACCCTAAATGACCTTTGACCTTGGTCATGTGACGTGAAACTCATGCAGGATGTTTAGTGATACTTGATGAACCTTATGTCCAAGTTTCATGAACTAGGTCCATATATTTTCTAAGTTATGATGACATTTCAAAAACTTAACCTCAGGTTAAGATTTCGATGTTGATTCCTCCAACATGGTCTAAGTTCATTGACCCTAAATGACCTTTGACCTTGGTCATGTGACATGAAACTCTGATGGGATGTTTAGTAATACTTGATTAACCTTATGGCCAAGTTTCATGAACTAGGTCCATATACTTTCTAAGTTATGATGTCATTTCAAAAACTTAACCTCAGGTTAAGATTTGATGTTGACGCCGCCGCCGTCGGAAAAGCGGCGCCTATAGTCTCACTTTGCTTCGCAGGTGAGACAATAAAACTACTACCTACCATCCAAAAAAGTTCATTTGAATAAAAACAGAAAACAAACCAAACTTAAGTGTGGATTGAATTAGCGTAGTCAGTGTAAAACCCCTCTGAAATAAAGGTTAAAAAAATCGTCTTCTGCGTTCTTTCGGATACCCCAATTCGTAGGAATTTCGGAGTAAGAAAATATTTGTAAATAAAGCCACCATTCACACGTCTGTTTTATCTTAAATAATCTTTGTTCATGTTCAACAGTAAGTAACAAAAACTAAAATATGTCAAAAATAGAAGTAACTTTTTCAAATTAAACAATTGGAAATGTAAATTTTAGTAAATGGTCTACATACCAGCCCAAAAAAGTTGATTTTACTAGAAACAAAAAATAAACTTAACTTTAGTGTGGATTTAATTAGCATATAGTCAGTGTAAAACCCCTCTTAATGATTTACCTTAAAATGAATGTAGTACGAGGTGTGTGTCAATGTTGGACAAATCAATTAACCTGAGAATCTCATTAAAATCAGTTGTCAAATAAGATTTTCTTTTCTTCTTTTTTACATCATTCACTTACCTGCCACTGCTACATATGTAACAACAGTATGGGTATTGATAATGTGCTTAAGACATGCATTGTATGTATCTAAGCGCTCACGGACTTATTATTACCCCGGCCATCGGATCGAACAGTCATTCCCGGGTATCCATTTAAGTTCTGAGTGGAGAGTAATGTGGATTGACGCCTTACCAACGGACGCTAGCTCACAGTGTGATTCGAACACACGGCACTACCACAAACTGCTTAACTACTTCTTCTACTTTTGAATTTCAATCATTCTGAGCTACACTGCAAAAACTGCGGTTTTGATTTAACACCAACCTGGAATCCATATATGTCCACACCAGAGAAATATTTAAATAATACCCGGGGGAGCACTCGACCAAAAAAAAAGTGGTGGGGTGTGCCGCGGGCGAGACAAAAAACGGGGGCTTGGAGCGGGCTTATTGTAAAAAGGAGGGTCCTCGGAACGGGCTTCGGAACTACAAGTGTTTGTGAAAACGGGGGTCCTTGGAACGGATCGCCAGCGTGTGAGTGCGTATGCATCCTTATGGAACGGTCATGCATGCATGATGCAGCCACTGATCTCTCCCCTACCTGGATGGGAACAATAACGCTGATTGGCCTATTCCGTGTTGAAGCACCGGAAGTTGGTACCTCCGCACGCCGAGTTCCTCCAAAAAGCCAAAATCGGAGTAGAGTCTGGTACACGGCAATAGTGTCAATTCTTAATTATACTTACCAAATCAACTCTTATAACAGCACTTTTCAATGTGAATTTATACCTGATACATAGTTTAAGATGTCGTCCTGTGCCACGTATAATTGCACTTATTGTGACGACCGTGGAAACAGAGAAAATGGGATTACTTTTCACAGATAAGACAAGCTGGTGAACTGCATAGTTGTAGACTTTATGTAGTCCCATGTGCTCAAATACATGTGTGGTAATTCTAAATTACCAGAGCAAGTTTCCAAAACTTTAAAACTCCGGGGGGGGGGGGGTTATCGATTGTTGTGATTTCTCTGGAAGCGTGATGAATTCAAACCATGATTCAAATGAATATTCAGTTTATTAATATTCACAAATGTCACCAAGTTTTATGAGTTTATCAATCATGTTTGGACAGAAGAATATCACGACTGAGACACGAAAATACTGACCGTGTATAGCATGTATTGTGAAACTTAAGTTAAGACTGAAAATCTGCCGTTTCGGAGGAGTTAAAAAAATATTTTTTGCAAGCATAGATCCTGACCGAAATAGACTGATTTTTGGGACAAGGACTGGATCTACAAGGTATTCTGAAAATTATTTATCTTTTATTTGTGAAAATTACAAGCTATAGGTACATGTACGGTATAGGACTAGGAATTTAGGGGGCTTACGTAACTTGTGGCGTGTGAATTTGTGATATTTCTCTGTCAACAATAGATCGAATTATTTTTTCCAAGAACTCTTTTTTTTTAAGTACGTAAAAAAGACATTAAGCTACAGAGACGGATTAACAGACTTCAGAAATTTCACAGAACTTATTTTGAGATGCCGAATGTCTTCAAAGAAAAAATGTCTCGGTGGAGCCAAAAAAAGGGGGGGGGGTTATCAACCAGAAATTTAGGGGGTGACGCAATAAAAATAATCTGACAAGCAAAAAAGGTTATCGACCCAAAATTTAGGAAGGGATGCAAAACAAAAGAAATAATCTGACAAGCATCAAAAAAGGGTTATCAACCAGAATTTCAGGGCGGACCACAACGATTTTAGGGGGTCCACCTGAATTTAAAGGGGATGCAGGAAAAAATTGACAAGCAAAGAGAACAAAAAAAAGTTGTCAACATAAATTTTGGGGGTCTGTCCCCCACCTAAAATTTAGGGGTACAGGACCCCCCCCCCCCCGCTTCCGCTGCCTACAGTGTATATGAACAAACTGGGTAGAGGATAATTGAAGAGGGTCGATCGATGTGACAGAAGGAAAGAGAGAGAGAGAAGGTCAAGTCCACCTCAGAAAAATGTTGATTTGAATCAAAAGAGAAAAATCAGACAAGCACAATGCTGAAAATTTCATTAAAATCTGATGTAAAATAAAAAGTTATGACATTTCAAAGTTTCGCTTATTAAAAAAAAATAGTGATATGAACGAGCCAGTTACATCCAAATGAGAGAGTCAATGATTTTACTCACTATTTCTTTTGTGTTTTATAGTTTGAATTATACAATATTTCAATTTTTACGAATTTGACGTTTAGGACCTCCTTGCCGGAAGCACAAAATGTTAAAATAATGGAATACCAACCGAGATGTGCATAAATTTGTGAAATGAAGCGAAACTTTAAACTGCCATAACTTTCATATTACATCCGATTTTGATGAAATTTTCAGGGTTATGCTTGTTGATTTTTTTTCTTTTTATTCAAATCAAGTTTTTGTTGGGTGTGGACTTGTTCTTTAAAGGGCGAGTCCACCTCATGAAAATGATTATTTGAATAGAGAGAAAAACACACAATAATGCTCAAAATTTAATCAAAATCAGAAATAAAATATGAAAACGATGAATTTTTCGGTGTTACACTTGTTTGAATTTTTTTTTTTTTGGGGGGGGGGGTGGGTAGACTTAAATTAAAGGGGGTTCAAGCCCAGTGTTATAAGCCTTCATAACCTAGAAAGTCCTCGCCATATCGATCCTAAGATGGTTATTTGGAAAACCTCCAAAATACCCCTATACAAGTCAAGGATTTCATCCATTCTTCCGTAGGTGAGAAAAACACCAACCCTTTCAAAATTATGTTTCCGAATTGTATACTGGGAAAGTACCATGGTTTCAAGAAAATTGCGAATTCTAGCACCTTAAATATATGAAGTTTTGTATAAAAAGCAATGAGTGCTTCAGTGTGCAGACAACTAGCGTATCGTTCACAATGCACATGCTAATTGAGCGATCGCGTTCCTTTTGGGGGAACTGGTATGGCGGACAATAGAACTCGCGGGCTTCAAACAAAGGACCCTCCCAGCATATCCAGTTAGGGAAGAGATCAGTGGATGCAGCTAGCGCTGCGCTCGCGCAGAGCTGAGGCGATTGTCGAACAGCGCTCTGCGGCCGCTTTTTACCAAAATTGCAGCTCATTGTATCAGATGAATGCGATCGGAACGGCGTAGCGAAAAATATGCGAAGCTTTAGGGCGGATTTCTTTCTTCTTTTTTCTCTATAAGAAGAAAATGCTATTCTTTGGAGCGGATTTCTTTGTTTTTTTTTCTCAATACGACAAAAATGCTATGCCTTGGAACGGAAATTTGAGTGTAAAAATGGGGTCCCCTCCGCGGCACATACCCACTATGCATTATATACTGAGTGCCCCCCCCCCCCTCCCCCGGGAAACAACACCAGTTTGGGATCAAACCGATGCTGTTTTAATACTAATTGGTGTTGTATAAACACCAATCTGGTGTGTCAGACCAAAACAAAACTGGTACACTTCTCTGGTGTGGACATATCTAGATTCCGGACTGGTGTTAAAAATTAATCAACACTAGAGTTTTTTGCACTGTACTTTTCTCGATGCAACCATCGGTCAATTTATTTCTACCGACCACTGAATATCCCTATAATTATACTGCAGGGGTGGATCCCGAATTCTGAAACAGAGGGTGCAAAATTAGAAAATAAAAAGAAAAAAATCAGGGTGCACAGATTTGTCTTTCCTAGATTTTCCCGTACACTCCAAAAACTCTGGTGTTGATTTAACACCAGTCCGGAATCTATACATGTCCGCACCAGAGAAGTGTAAAACAAAAATTACACCAGTTTCGTTCTGGTCTAACACCAGATAGGTGTTAATACAACACCAATAATTATTAAAACAACATCGGTTTGATTCCAAACTGGTGTTGTTTCAATACTTCTTTGGTGTGGACATAATATTCCGGGCTGGTGTTAAATCAACACCAGAGCTTTTGCAGTGTTAGCAATTATTTTGAATGAATGATTCTTGAAATATTCAGTAGATGGAGCGTGGGCCCCTTGCACACTGCCCGTATCCTCCACTGTTCTACCGTTATTACATTATCTTTTATAAAACAAAAACACCCCCCAAAAAACTCACCAGGCTTCTCACAGTGAATTCCCACATAGCCTCCATGACAGGAACAATTATAGCCACCAAGCTCCTCCAAACATGTCCCTCCATGAAGACAAGGATTGGAGTCACATGCTGTAAACACACACAAAAAAAGTTGTAAAAAACATATATAATAATAATCCTGCCATGACTTGCAGTGTGAACAAGGCGGCGCTAAACTACTTTATCCCCCGCCCATACTGAGGAAGCAACTTATCGTTAAACAATTCCGTTATTGGTGTAGGTTAGACTTGATTTAAAAAATCTACTTTGCGTGTTCTTATAACTTATAATAATAAATTTGAAAAAAAAGGTTCAAAGTTATTGAAATTTTTCATTCTCACTGGTTGATAACAAATTTGTTATAAAAATTGCTTGTAAATAATTATAAATAATAAATTGTGAAATATTGCTTATAAATGATTCTTTATACACTGCAAAAACTAGCGCAGAGCTGAGGCGATTGTCGGACAGCGCTCTGCGGCCGCTTTTCACCAAAATTGCAGCTCATTGTAACAGATCAATGCGATCGGAACGGCGTAGCGAAAACTATGCGAAGCTTTGGGGCGGATTTCTTTGTTCCTTTTCTCAATACGACAAAAATGCTATGAATTGTAACGGAAATTTGAGTGTAAAAATGGGATCCCCTCCGCGGCACATACCCACTATGCATTATATATTGAGTGCCCCACCCCCCGGAAACAACACCAGTTTGGAATCAAACCGATGCTGTTTTGATACTAATTGGTGTTGTATAAACACCAATCTGGTGTGTCAGACCAAAACGAAACTGGTACACTTCTCTGGTGTGGACATATATAGATTCCGGACTGGTGTTAAAAATTAATCAACACCAGAGTTTTTTGCACTGTACTTTTCTCGATGCAACCATCGGTCAATTTATTTCTACCGACCACTGAATATCCCTATAATTATACTGCAGGGGTGGATCCCGAATTCTGAAACAGAGGGTACAAAATTAGAAACTCAGAAAAAAAATCAGGGTGCACAGATTTGTCTTTCCTAGACTTTCCCGCACACTGCAAAAACTCTGCTGTTGATTTAACACCGGTCCGGAATCTACATGTCCGCACCAAAGAAGTGTAAAACAACACCAGTTTCGTTCTGGTCTAACACCAGATTGGTGTGGACATAATATTCCGGGCTGGTGTTAAATCAACACCAGAGCTTTTGCAGTGTTAGCAATTATTTTGAATGAATGATTCTTGAAATATTCAGTAGATAGAGCGTGGGCCCCTTGCACACTGCCCGTATCCTCCACTGTTCTACCGTTATTACATTATCTTTTATAAAACAAAAACACCCCCCAAAAAACTCACCAGGCTTCTCACAGTGAATTCCCACATAGCCTCCATGACAGGAACAATTATAGCCACCAAGCTCCTCCAAACATGTCCCTCCATGAAGACAAGGATTGGAGTCACATGCTGTAAACACACACAAAAAAGTTGTAAAAAACATATATAATAATAATCCTGCCATGACTTGCAGTGTGAACAAGGCGGCGCTAAACTACTTTATCCCCCGCCCATACTGAGGAAGCAACTTATCGTTAAACAATTCCGTTATTGGTGTAGGTTAGACTTGATTTAAAAAATCTTCTTTGCGTGTTCTTATAACTTATAATAATAAATTTGAAAAAAAAGGTTCAAAGTTATTGAAATTTTTCATTCTCACTGGTTGATAACAAATTTGTTATAAAAATTGCTTGTAAATAATTATAAATAATAAATTGTGAAATATTGCTTATAAATGATTCTTTATACACTGCAAAAACTCGCGCAGAGCTGAGGCGATTGTCGGACAGCGCTCTGCGGCCGCTTTTCACCAAAATTGCAGCTCATTGTAAAAGATCAATGCGATCGGAACGGCGTAGCGAAAACTATGCGAAGCTTTGGGGCGGATTTCTTTGTTCCTTTTCTCAATACGACAAAAATGCTATGAATTGGAACGGAAATTTGAGTGTAAAAATGGGATCCCCTCCGCGGCACATACCCACTATGCATTATATACTGAGTGCCCCCCCCCCCCCGGAAACAACACCAGTTTGGAATCAAACCGATGCTGTTTTGATACTAATTGGTGTTGTATAAACACCAATCTGGTGTGTCAGACCAAAACGAAACTGGTACACTTCTCTGGTGTGGACATATCTAGATTCCGGACTGGTGTTAAAAATTAATCAACACCAGAGTTTTTTGCACTGTACTTTTCTCGATGCAACCATCGGTCAATTTATTTCTACCGACCACTGAATATCCCTATAATTATACTGCAGGGTAGGATCCCGAATTCTGAAACAGAGGGTGCAAAATTAGAAAATAAAAAGAAAAAAATCAGGGTGCACAGATTTGTCTTTCCTAGATTTTCCCGTACACTCCAAAAACTCTGGTGTTGATTTAACACCAGTCCGGAATCTATACATGTCCGCACCAGAGAAGTGTAAAACAAAAATTACACCAGTTTCGTTCTGGTCTAACACCAGATAGGTGTTAATACAACACCAATAATTATTAAAACAACATCGGTTTGATTCCAAACTGGTGTTGTTTCAATACTTCTTTGGTGTGGACATAATATTCCGGGCTGGTGTTAAATCAACACCAGAGCTTTTGCAGTGTTAGCAATTATTTTGAATGAATGATTCTTGAAATATTCAGTAGATAGAGCGTGGGCCCCTTGCACACTGCCCGTATCCTCCACTGTTCTACCGTTATTACATTATCTTTTATAAAACAAAAACACCCCCCAAAAAACTCACCAGGCTTCTCACAGTGAATTCCCACATAGCCTCCATGACAGGAACAATTATAGCCACCAAGCTCCTCCACACATGTCCCTCCATGAAGACAAGGATTGGAGTCACATGCTGTAAACACACACAAAAAAAGTTGTAAAAAACATATATAATAATAATCCTGCCATGACTTGCAGTGTGAACAAGGCGGCGCTAAACTACTTTATCCCCCGCCCATACTGAGGAAGCAACTTATCGTTAAACAATTCCGTTATTGGTGTAGGTTAGACTTGATTTAAAAAATCTACTTTGCGTGTTCTTATAACTTATAATAATAAATTTGAAAAAAAAGGTTCAAAGTTATTGAAATTTTTCATTCTCACTGGTTGATAACAAATTTGTTATAAAAATTGCTTGTAAATAATTATAAATAATAAATTGTGAAATATTGCTTATAAATGAT
Organism: Lytechinus variegatus; assembly: GCF_018143015.1. NCBI lineage: Eukaryota > Metazoa > Echinodermata > Echinoidea > Temnopleuroida > Toxopneustidae > Lytechinus > Lytechinus variegatus. Next base: position 28,618,611 of record NC_054745.1, on the reverse strand, counting down.
TCTTTATACACTGCAAAAACTCGCGCAGAGCTGAGGCGATTGTCGGACAGCGCTCTGCGGCCGCTTTTCACCAAAATTGCAGCTCATTGTAACAGATCAATGCGATCGGAACGGCGTAGCGAAAACTATGCGAAGCTTTGGGGCGGATTTCTTTGTTCCTTTTCTCAATACGACAAAAATGCTATGAATTGGAACGGAAATTTGAGTGTAAAAATGGGATCCCCTCCGCGGCACATACCCACTATGCATTATATACTGAGTGCCCCCCCACCCCCGGAAACAACACCAGTTTGGAATCAAACCGATGCTGTTTTGATACTAATTGGTGTTGTATAAACATCAATCTGGTGTGTCAGACCAAAACGAAACTGGTACACTTCTCTGGTGTGGACATATCTAGATTCCGGACTGGTGTTAAAAATTAATCAACACCAGAGTTTTTTGCACTGTACTTTTCTCGATGCAACCATCGGTCAATTTATTTCTACCGACCACTGAATATCCCTATAATTATACTGCAGGGTAGGATCCCGAATTCTGAAACAGAGGGTGCAAAATTAGAAAATAAAAATAAAAAAATCAGGGTGCACAGATTTGTCTTTCCTAGATTTTCCCGTACACTCCAAAAACTCTGGTGTTGATTTAACACCAGTCCGGAATCTATACATGTCCGCACCAGAGAAGTGTAAAACAAAAATTACACCAGTTTCGTTCTGGTCTAACACCAGATAGGTGTTAATACAACACCAATAATTATTAAAACAACATCGGTTTGATTCCAAACTGGTGTTGTTTCAATACTTCTTTGGTGTGGACATAATATTCCGGGCTGGTGTTAAATCAACACCAGAGCTTTTGCAGTGTTAGCAATTATTTTGAATGAATGATTCTTGAAATATTCAGTAGATGGAGCGTGGGCCCCTTGCACACTGCCCGTATCCTCCACTGTTCTACCGTTATTACATTATCTTTTATAAAACAAAAACACCCCCCAAAAAACTCACCAGACTTCTCACAGTGAATTCCCACATAGCCTCCATGACAGGAACAATTATAGCCACCAAGCTCCTCCACACATGTCCCTCCATGAAGACAAGGATTGGAGTCACATGCTGTAAACACACACAAAAAAAGTTGTAAAAAACATATATAATAATAATCCTGCCATGACTTGCAGTGTGAACAAGGCGGCGCTAAACTACTTTATCCCCCGCCCATACTGAGGAAACAACTTATCGTTAAACAATTCCGTTATTGGTGTAGGTTAGACTTGATTTAAAAAATCTACTTTGCGTGTTCTTATAACTTATAATAATAAATTTGAAAAAAAAAGGTTCAAAGTTATTGAAATTTTTCATTCTCACTGGTTGATAACAAATTTGTTATAAAAATTGCTTGTAAATAATTATAAATAATAAATTGTGAAATATTGCTTATAAATGATTCTTTATACACTGCAAAAACTAGCGCAGAGCTGAGGCGATTGTCGGACAGCGCTCTGCGGCCGCTTTTCACCAAAATTGCAGCTCATTGTAACAGATCAATGCGATCGGAACGGCGTAGCGAAAACTATGCGAAGCTTTGGGGCGGATTTCTTTGTTCCTTTTCTCAATACGACAAAAATGCTATGAATTGTAACGGAAATTTGAGTGTAAAAATGGGATCCCCTCCGCGGCACATACCCACTATGCATTATATATTGAGTGCCCCACCCCCCGGAAACAACACCAGTTTGGAATCAAACCGATGCTGTTTTGATACTAATTGGTGTTGTATAAACACCAATCTGGTGTGTCAGACCAAAACGAAACTGGTACACTTCTCTGGTGTGGACATATATAGATTCCGGACTGGTGTTAAAAATTAATCAACACCAGAGTTTTTTGCACTGTACTTTTCTCGATGCAACCATCGGTCAATTTATTTCTACCGACCACTGAATATCCCTATAATTATACTGCAGGGGTGGATCCCGAATTCTGAAACAGAGGGTACAAAATTAGAAACTCAGAAAAAAAATCAGGGTGCACAGATTTGTCTTTCCTAGACTTTCCCGCACACTGCAAAAACTCTGCTGTTGATTTAACACCGGTCCGGAATCTACATGTCCGCACCAAAGAAGTGTAAAACAACACCAGTTTCGTTCTGGTCTAACACCAGATTGGTGTGGACATAATATTCCGGGCTGGTGTTAAATCAACACCAGAGCTTTTGCAGTGTTAGCAATTATTTTGAATGAATGATTCTTGAAATATTCAGTAGATAGAGCGTGGGCCCCTTGCACACTGCCCGTATCCTCCACTGTTCTACCGTTATTACATTATCTTTTATAAAACAAAAACACCCCCCAAAAAACTCACCAGGCTTCTCACAGTGAATTCCCACATAGCCTCCATGACAGGAACAATTATAGCCACCAAGCTCCTCCACACATGTCCCTCCATGAAGACAAGGATTGGAGTCACATGCTGTAAACACACACAAAAAAGTTGTAAAAAACATATATAATAATAATCCTGCCATGACTTGCAGTGTGAACAAGGCGGCGCTAAACTACTTTATCCCCCGCCCATACTGAGGAAGCAACTTATCGTTAAACAATTCCGTTATTGGTGTAGGTTAGACTTGATTTAAAAAATCTACTTTGCGTGTTCTTATAACTTATAATAATAAATTTGAAAAAAAAGGTTCAAAGTTATTGAAATTTTTCATTCTCACTGGTTGATAACAAATTTGTTATAAAAATTGCTTGTAAATAATTATAAATAATAAATTGTGAAATATTGCTTATAAATGATTCTTTATACACTGCAAAAACTAGCGCAGAGCTGAGGCGATTGTCGGACAGCGCTCTGCGGCCGCTTTTCACCAAAATTGCAGCTCATTGTAACAGATCAATGCGATCGGAACGGCGTAGCGAAAACTATGCGAAGCTTTGGGGCGGATTTCTTTGTTCCTTTTCTCAATACGACAAAAATGCTATGAATTGTAACGGAAATTTGAGTGTAAAAATGGGATCCCCTCCGCGGCACATACCCACTATGCATTATATATTGAGTGCCCCACCCCCCGGAAACAACACCAGTTTGGAATCAAACCGATGCTGTTTTGATACTAATTGGTGTTGTATAAACACCAATCTGGTGTGTCAGACCAAAACGAAACTGGTACACTTCTCTGGTGTGGACATATATAGATTCCGGACTGGTGTTAAAAATTAATCAACACCAGAGTTTTTTGCACTGTACTTTTCTCGATGCAACCATCGGTCAATTTATTTCTACCGACCACTGAATATCCCTATAATTATACTGCAGGGGTGGATCCCGAATTCTGAAACAGAGGGTACAAAATTAGAAACTCAGAAAAAAAATCAGGGTGCACAGATTTGTCTTTCCTAGACTTTCCCGCACACTGCAAAAACTCTGCTGTTGATTTAACACCGGTCCGGAATCTACATGTCCGCACCAAAGAAGTGTAAAACAACACCAGTTTCGTTCTGGTCTAACACCAGATTGGTGTGGACATAATATTCCGGGCTGGTGTTAAATCAACACCAGAGCTTTTGCAGTGTTAGCAATTATTTTGAATGAATGATTCTTGAAATATTCAGTAGATAGAGCGTGGGCCCCTTGCACACTGCCCGTATCCTCCACTGTTCTACCGTTATTACATTATCTTTTATAAAACAAAAACACCCCCCAAAAAACTCACCAGGCTTCTCACAGTGAATTCCCACATAGCCTCCATGACAGGAACAATTATAGCCACCAAGCTCCTCCACACATGTCCCTCCATGAAGACAAGGATTGGAGTCACATGCTGTAAACACACACAAAAAAAGTTGTAAAAAACATATATAATAATAATCCTGCCATGACTTGCAGTGTGAACAAGGCGGCGCTAAACTACTTTATCCCCCGCCCATACTGAGGAAACAACTTATCGTTAAACAATTCCGTTATTGGTGTAGGTTAGACTTGATTTAAAAAATCTACTTTGCGTGTTCTTATAACTTATAATAATAAATTTGAAAAAAAAAGGTTCAAAGTTATTGAAATTTTTCATTCTCACTGGTTGATAACAAATTTGTTATAAAAATTGCTTGTAAATAATTATAAATAATAAATTGTGAAATATTGCTTATAAATGATTCTTTATACACTGCAAAAACTCGCGCAGAGCTGAGGCGATTGTCGGACAGCGCTCTGCGGCCGCTTTTCACCAAAATTGCAGCTCATTGTAAAAGATCAATGCGATCGGAACGGCGTAGCGAAAACTATGCGAAGCTTTGGGGCGGATTTCTTTGTTCCTTTTCTCAATACGACAAAAATGCTATGAATTGGAACGGAAATTTGAGTGTAAAAATGGGATCCCCTCCGCGGCACATACCCACTATGCATTATATACTGAGTGCCCCCCACCCCCGGAAACAACACCAGTTTGGAATCAAACCGATGCTGTTTTGATACTAATTGGTGTTGTATAAACACCAATCTGGTGTGTCAGACCAAAACGAAACTGGTACACTTCTCTGGTGTGGACATATCTAGATTCCGGACTGGTGTTAAAAATTAATCAACACCAGAGTTTTTTGCACTGTACTTTTCTCGATGCAACCATCGGTCAATTTATTTCTACCGACCACTGAATATCCCTATAATTATACTGCAGGGTAGGATCCCGAATTCTGAAACAGAGGGTGCAAAATTAGAAAATAAAAAGAAAAAAATCAGGGTGCACAGATTTGTCTTTCCTAGATTTTCCCGTACACTCCAAAAACTCTGGTGTTGATTTAACACCAGTCCGGAATCTATACATGTCCGCACCAGAGAAGTGTAAAACAAAAATTACACCAGTTTCGTTCTGGTCTAACACCAGATAGGTGTTAATACAACACCAATAATTATTAAAACAACATCGGTTTGATTCCAAACTGGTGTTGTTTCAATACTTCTTTGGTGTGGACATAATATTCCGGGCTGGTGTTAAATCAACACCAGAGCTTTTGCAGTGTTAGCAATTATTTTGAATGAATGATTCTTGAAATATTCAGTAGATGGAGCGTGGGCCCCTTGCACACTGCCCGTATCCTCCACTGTTCTACCGTTATTACATTATCTTTTATAAAACAAAAACACCCCCCAAAAAACTCACCAGACTTCTCACAGTGAATTCCCACATAGCCTCCATGACAGGAACAATTATAGCCACCAAGCTCCTCCACACATGTCCCTCCATGAAGACAAGGATTGGAGTCACATGCTGTAAACACACACAAAAAAAGTTGTAAAAAACATATATAATAATAATCCTGCCATGACTTGCAGTGTGAACAAGGCGGCGCTAAACTACTTTATCCCCCGCCCATACTGAGGAAACAACTTATCGTTAAACAATTCCGTTATTGGTGTAGGTTAGACTTGATTTAAAAAATCTACTTTGCGTGTTCTTATAACTTATAATAATAAATTTGAAAAAAAAAGGTTCAAAGTTATTGAAATTTTTCATTCTCACTGGTTGATAACAAATTTGTTATAAAAATTGCTTGTAAATAATTATAAATAATAAATTGTGAAATATTGCTTATAAATGATTCTTTATACACTGCAAAAACTAGCGCAGAGCTGAGGCGATTGTCGGACAGCGCTCTGCGGCCGCTTTTCACCAAAATTGCAGCTCATTGTAACAGATCAATGCGATCGGAACGGCGTAGCGAAAACTATGCGAAGCTTTGGGGCGGATTTCTTTGTTCCTTTTCTCAATACGACAAAAATGCTATGAATTGTAACGGAAATTTGAGTGTAAAAATGGGATCCCCTCCGCGGCACATACCCACTATGCATTATATATTGAGTGCCCCACCCCCCGGAAACAACACCAGTTTGGAATCAAACCGATGCTGTTTTGATACTAATTGGTGTTGTATAAACACCAATCTGGTGTGTCAGACCAAAACGAAACTGGTACACTTCTCTGGTGTGGACATATATAGATTCCGGACTGGTGTTAAAAATTAATCAACACCAGAGTTTTTTGCACTGTACTTTTCTCGATGCAACCATCGGTCAATTTATTTCTACCGACCACTGAATATCCCTATAATTATACTGCAGGGGTGGATCCCGAATTCTGAAACAGAGGGTACAAAATTAGAATATCAGAAAAAAAATCAGGGTGCACAGATTTGTCTTTCCTAGACTTTCCCGCACACTGCAAAAACTCTGCTGTTGATTTAACACCGGTCCGGAATCTACATGTCCGCACCAAAGAAGTGTAAAACAACACCAGTTTCGTTCTGGTCTAACACCAGATTGGTGTGGACATAATATTCCGGGCTGGTGTTAAATCAACACCAGAGCTTTTGCAGTGTTAGCAATTATTTTGAATGAATGATTCTTGAAATATTCAGTAGATAGATCGTGGGCCCCTCACACACTGCCCGTATCCTCCACTGTTCTACCGTTATTACATTATCTTTTATAAAACAAAAACACCCCCCAAAAAACTCACCAGGCTTCTCACAGTGAATTCCCACATAGCCTCCATGACAGGAACAATTATAGCCACCAAGCTCCTCCACACATGTCCCTCCATGAAGACAAGGATTGGAGTCACATGCTGTAAACACACACAAAAAAGTTGTAAAAAACATATATAATAATAATCCTGCCATGACTTGCAGTGTGAACAAGGCGGCGCTAAACTACTTTATCCCCCGCCCATACTGAGGAAGCAACTTATCGTTAAACAATTCCGTTATTGGTGTAGGTTAGACTTGATTTAAAAAATCTACTTTGCGTGTTCTTATAACTTATAATAATAAATTTGAAAAAAAAGGTTCAAAGTTATTGAAATTTTTCATTCTCACTGGTTGATAACAAATTTGTTATAAAAATTGCTTGTAAATAATTATAAATAATAAATTGTGAAATATTGCTTATAAATGATTCTTTATACACTGCAAAAACTCGCGCAGAGCTGAGGCGATTGTCGGACAGCGCTCTGCGGCCGCTTTTCACCAAAATTGCAGCTCATTGTAAAAGATCAATGCGATCGGAACGGCGTAGCGAAAACTATGCGAAGCTTTGGGGCGGATTTCTTTGTTCCTTTTCTCAATACGACAAAAATGCTATGAATTGGAACGGAAATTTGAGTGTAAAAATGGGATCCCCTCCGCGGCACATACCCACTATGCATTATATACTGAGTGCCCCCCCCCCCCCGGAAACAACACCAGTTTGGAATCAAACCGATGCTGTTTTGATACTAATTGGTGTTGTATAAACACCAATCTGGTGTGTCAGACCAAAACGAAACTGGTACACTTCTCTGGTGTGGACATATCTAGATTCCGGACTGGTGTTAAAAATTAATCAACACCAGAGTTTTTTGCACTGTACTTTTCTCGATGCAACCATCGGTCAATTTATTTCTACCGACCACTGAATATCCCTATAATTATACTGCAGGGTAGGATCCCGAATTCTGAAACAGAGGGTGCAAAATTAGAAAATAAAAAGAAAAAAATCAGGGTGCACAGATTTGTCTTTCCTAGATTTTCCCGTACACTCCAAAAACTCTGGTGTTGATTTAACACCAGTCCGGAATCTATACATGTCCGCACCAGAGAAGTGTAAAACAAAAATTACACCAGTTTCGTTCTGGTCTAACACCAGATAGGTGTTAATACAACACCAATAATTATTAAAACAACATCGGTTTGATTCCAAACTGGTGTTGTTTCAATACTTCTTTGGTGTGGACATAATATTCCGGGCTGGTGTTAAATCAACACCAGAGCTTTTGCAGTGTTAGCAATTATTTTGAATGAATGATTCTTGAAATATTCAGTAGATGGAGCGTGGGCCCCTTGCACACTGCCCGTATCCTCCACTGTTCTACCGTTATTACATTATCTTTTATAAAACAAAAACACCCCCCAAAAAACTCACCAGACTTCTCACAGTGAATTCCCACATAGCCTCCATGACAGGAACAATTATAGCCACCAAGCTCCTCCACACATGTCCCTCCATGAAGACAAGGATTGGAGTCACATGCTGTAAACACACACAAAAAAAGTTGTAAAAAACATATATAATAATAATCCTGCCATGACTTGCAGTGTGAACAAGGCGGCGCTAAACTACTTTATCCCCCGCCCATACTGAGGAAACAACTTATCGTTAAACAATTCCGTTATTGGTGTAGGTTAGACTTGATTTAAAAAATCTACTTTGCGTGTTCTTATAACTTATAATAATAAATTTGAAAAAAAAAGGTTCAAAGTTATTGAAATTTTTCATTCTCACTGGTTGATAACAAATTTGTTATAAAAATTGCTTGTAAATAATTATAAATAATAAATTGTGAAATATTGCTTATAAATGATTCGTTATACACTGCAAAAACTAGCGCAGAGCTGAGGCGATTGTCGGACAGCGCTCTGCGGCCGCTTTTCACCAAAATTGCAGCTCATTGTAACAGATCAATGCGATCGGAACGGCGTAGCGAAAACTATGCGAAGCTTTGGGGCGGATTTCTTTGTTCCTTTTCTCAATACGACAAAAATGCTATGAATTGGAACGGAAATTTGAGTGTAAAAATGGGATCCCCTCCGCGGCACATACCCACTATGCATTATATACTGAGTGCCCCCCCCCCCCCGGAAACAACACCAGTTTGGAATCAAACCGATGCTGTTTTGATACTAATTGGTGTTGTATAAACACCAATCTGGTGTGTCAGACCAAAACGAAACTGGTACACATCTCTGGTGTGGACATATCTAGATTCCGGACTGGTGTTAAAAATTAATCAACACCAGAGTTTTTTGCACTGTACTTTTCTCGATGCAACCATCGGTCAATTTATTTCTACCGACCACTGAATATCCCTATAATTATACTGCAGGGTAGGATCCCGAATTCTGAAACAGAGGGTGCAAAATTAGAAAATAAAAAGAAAAAAATCAGGGTGCACAGATTTGTCTTTCCTAGATTTTCCCGTACACTCCAAAAACTCTGGTGTTGATTTAACACCAGTCCGGAATCTATACATGTCCGCACCAGAGAAGTGTAAAACAAAAATTACACCAGTTTCGTTCTGGTCTAACACCAGATAGGTGTTAATACAACACCAATAATTATTAAAACAACATCGGTTTGATTCCAAACTGGTGTTGTTTCAATACTTCTTTGGTGTGGACATAATATTCCGGGCTGGTGTTAAATCAACACCAGAGCTTTTGCAGTGTTAGCAATTATTTTGAATGAATGATTCTTGAAATATTCAGTAGATGGAGCGTGGGCCCCTTGCACACTGCCCGTATCCTCCACTGTTCTACCGTTATTACATTATCTTTTATAAAACAAAAACACCCCCCAAAAAACTCACCAGACTTCTCACAGTGAATTCCCACATAGCCTCCATGACAGGAACAATTATAGCCACCAAGCTCCTCCACACATGTCCCTCCATGAAGACAAGGATTGGAGTCACATGCTGTAAACACACACAAAAAAAGTTGTAAAAAACATATATAATAATAATCCTGCCATGACTTGCAGTGTGAACAAGGCGGCGCTAAACTACTTTATCCCCCGCCCATACTGAGGAAACAACTTATCGTTAAACAATTCCGTTATTGGTGTAGGTTAGACTTGATTTAAAAAATCTACTTTGCGTGTTCTTATAACTTATAATAATAAATTTGAAAAAAAAGGTTCAAAGTTATTGAAATTTTTCATTCTCACTGGTTGATAACAAATTTGTTATAAAAATTGCTTGTAAATAATTATAAATAATAAATTGTGAAATATTGCTTATAAATGATTCTTTATACACTGCAAAAACTCGCGCAGAGCTGAGGCGATTGTCGGACAGCGCTCTGCGGCCGCTTTTCACCAAAATTGCAGCTCATTGTAACAGATCAATGCGATCGGAACGGCGTAGCGAAAACTATGCGAAGCTTTGGGGCGGATTTCTTTGTTCCTTTTCTCAATACGACAAAAATGTTATGAATTGGAACGGAAATTTGAGTGTAAAAATGGGGTCCCCTCCGCGGCACATACCCACTATGCATTATATACTGAGTGCCCCACCCCCCGGAAACAACACCAGTTTGGAATCAAACCGATGCTGTTTTGATACTAATTGGTGTTGTATAAATACCAATCTGGTGTGTCAGACCAAAACGAAACTGGTACACTTCTCTGGTGTGGACATATCTAGATTCCGGACTGGTGTTAAAAATTAATCAACACCAGAGTTTTTTGCACTGTACTTTTCTCGATGCAACCATCGGTCAATTTATTTCTACCGACCACTGAATATCCCTATAATTATACTGCAGGGTAGGATCCCGAATTCTGAAACAGAGGGTGCAAAATTAGAAAATAAAAAGAAAAAAATCAGGGTGCACAGATTTGTCTTTCCTAGATTTTCCCGTACACTCCAAAAACTCTGGTGTTGATTTAACACCAGTCCGGAATCTATACATGTCCGCACCAGAGAAGTGTAAAACAAAAATTACACCAGTTTCGTTCTGGTCTAACACCAGATAGGTGTTAATACAACACCAATAATTATTAAAACAACATCGGTTTGATTCCAAACTGGTGTTGTTTCAATACTTCTTTGGTGTGGACATAATATTCCGGGCTGGTGTTAAATCAACACCAGAGCTTTTGCAGTGTTAGCAATTATTTTGAATGAATGATTCTTGAAATATTCAGTAGATGGAGCGTGGGCCCCTTGCACACTGCCCGTATCCTCCACTGTTCTACCGTTATTACATTATCTTTTATAAAACAAAAACACCCCCCAAAAAACTCACCAGACTTCTCACAGTGAATTCCCACATAGCCTCCATGACAGGAACAATTATAGCCACCAAGCTCCTCCACACATGTCCCTCCATGAAGACAAGGATTGGAGTCACATGCTGTAAACACACACAAAAAAAGTTGTAAAAAACATATATAATAATAATCCTGCCATGACTTGCAGTGTGAACAAGGCGGCGCTAAACTACTTTATCCCCCGCCCATACTGAGGAAACAACTTATCGTTAAACAATTCCGTTATTGGTGTAGGTTAGACTTGATTTAAAAAATCTACTTTGCGTGTTCTTATAACTTATAATAATAAATTTGAAAAAAAAAGGTTCAAAGTTATTGAAATTTTTCATTCTCACTGGTTGATAACAAATTTGTTATAAAAATTGCTTGTAAATAATTATAAATAATAAATTGTGAAATATTGCTTATAAATGATTCTTTATACACTGCAAAAACTAGCGCAGAGCTGAGGCGATTGTCGGACAGCGCTCTGCGGCCGCTTTTCACCAAAATTGCAGCTCATTGTAACAGATCAATGCGATCGGAACGGCGTAGCGAAAACTATGCGAAGCTTTGGGGCGGATTTCTTTGTTCCTTTTCTCAATACGACAAAAATGCTATGAATTGGAACGGAAATTTGAGTGTAAAAATGGGATCCCCTCCGCGGCACATACCCACTATGCATTATATACTGAGTGCCCCCCCCCCCCCCGAAACAACACCAGTTTGGAATCAAACCGATGCTGTTTTGATACTAATTGGTGTTGTATAAACACCAATCTGGTGTGTCAGACCAAAACGAAACTGGTACACATCTCTGGTGTGGACATATCTAGATTCCGGACTGGTGTTAAAAATTAATCAACACCAGAGTTTTTTGCACTGTACTTTTCTCGATGCAACCATCGGTCAATTTATTTCTACCGACCACTGAATATCCCTATAATTATACTGCAGGGTAGGATCCCGAATTCTGAAACAGAGGGTGCAAAATTAGAAAATAAAAAGAAAAAAATCAGGGTGCACAGATTTGTCTTTCCTAGATTTTCCCGTACACTCCAAAAACTCTGGTGTTGATTTAACACCAGTCCGGAATCTATACATGTCCGCACCAGAGAAGTGTAAAACAAAAATTACACCAGTTTCGTTCTGGTCTAACACCAGATAGGTGTTAATACAACACCAATAATTATTAAAACAACATCGGTTTGATTCCAAACTGGTGTTGTTTCAATACTTCTTTGGTGTGGACATAATATTCCGGGCTGGTGTTAAATCAACACCAGAGCTTTTGCAGTGTTAGCAATTATTTTGAATGAATGATTCTTGAAATATTCAGTAGATGGAGCGTGGGCCCCTTGCACACTGCCCGTATCCTCCACTGTTCTACCGTTATTACATTATCTTTTATAAAACAAAAACACCCCCCAAAAAACTCACCAGACTTCTCACAGTGAATTCCCACATAGCCTCCATGACAGGAACAATTATAGCCACCAAGCTCCTCCACACATGTCCCTCCATGAAGACAAGGATTGGAGTCACATGCTGCAAACACACACACAAAAAGTTGTAAAAAACATATATAATAATAATCCTGCCATGACTTGCAGTGTGAACAAGGCGGCGCTAAACTACTTTATCCCCCGCCCATACTGAGGAAGCAACTTATCGTTAAACAATTCCGTTATTGGTGTAGGTTAGACTTGATTTAAAAAATCTACTTTGCGTGTTCTTATAACTTATAATAATAAATTTGAAAAAAAAGGTTCAAAGTTATTGAAATTTTTCATTCTCACTGGTTGATAACAAATTTGTTATAAAAATTGCTTGTAAATAATTATAAATAATAAATTGTGAAATATTGCTTATAAATGATTCTTTATACACTGCAAAAACTCGCGCAGAGCTGAGGCGATTGTCGGACAGCGCTCTGCGGCCGCTTTTCACCAAAATTGCAGCTCATTGTAACAGATCAATGCGATCGGAACGGCGTAGCGAAAACTATGCGAAGCTTTGGGGCGGATTTCTTTGTTCCTTTTCTCAATACGACAAAAATGCTATGAATTGGAACGGAAATTTGAGTGTAAAAATGGGATCCCCTCCGCGGCACATACCCACTATGCATTATATACTGAGTGCCCCCCCCCCCCCGGAAACAACACCAGTTTGGAATCAAACCGATGCTGTTTTGATACTAATTGGTGTTGTATAAACACCAATCTGGTGTGTCAGACCAAAACGAAACTAGTACACTTCTCTGGTGTGGACATATCTAGATTCCGGACTGGTGTTAAAAATTAATCAACACCAGAGTTTTTTGCACTGTACTTTTCTCGATGCAACCATCGGTCAATTTATTTCTACCGACCACTGAATATCCCTATAATTATACTGCAGGGGTGGATCCCGAATTCTGAAACAGAGGGTACAAAATTAGAAACTCAGAAAAAAAATCAGGGTGCACAGATTTGTCTTTCCTAGACTTTCCTGCACACTGCAAAAACTCTGCTGTTGATTTAACACCGGTCCGGAATCTACATGTCCGCACCAAAGAAGTGTAAAACAACACCAGTTTCGTTCTGGTCTAACACCAGATTGGTGTGGACATAATATTCCGGGCTGGTGTTAAATCAACACCAGAGCTTTTGCAGTGTTAGCAATTATTTTGAATGAATGATTCTTGAAATATTCAGTAGATAGAGCGTGGGCCCCTTGCACACTGCCCGTATCCTCCACTGTTCTACCGTTATTACATTATCTTTTATAAAACAAAAACACCCCCCAAAAAACTCACCAGGCTTCTCACAGTGAATTCCCACATAGCCTCCATGACAGGAACAATTATAGCCACCAAGCTCCTCCACACATGTCCCTCCATGAAGACAAGGATTGGAGTCACATGCTGTAAACACACACAAAAAAGTTGTAAAAAACATATATAATAATAATCCTGCCATGACTTGCAGTGTGAACAAGGCGGCGCTAAACTACTTTATCCCCCGCCCATACTGAGGAAGCAACTTATCGTTAAACAATTCCGTTATTGGTGTAGGTTAGACTTGATTTAAAAAATCTACTTTGCGTGTTCTTATAACTTATAATAATAAATTTGAAAAAAAAAGGTTCAAAGTTATTGAAATTTTTCATTCTCACTGGTTGATAACAAATTTGTTATAAAAATTGCTTGTAAATAATTATAAATAATAAATTGTGAAATATTGCTTATAAATGATTCTTTATACACTGCAAAAACTCGCGCAGAGCTGAGGCGATTGTCGGACAGCGCTCTGCGGCCGCTTTTCACCAAAATTGCAGCTCATTGTAACAGATCAATGCGATCGGAACGGCGTAGCGAAAACTATGCGAAGCTTTGGGGCGGATTTCTTTGTTCCTTTTCTCAATACGACAAAAATGCTATGAATTGGAACGGAAATTTGAGTGTAAAAATGGGATCCCCTCCGCGGCACATACCCACTATGCATTATATACTGAGTGCCCCCCCCCCCCCGGAAACAACACCAGTTTGGAATCAAACCGATGCTGTTTTGATACTAATTGGTGTTGTATAAACACCAATCTGGTGTGTCAGACCAAAACGAAACTGGTACACTTCTCTGGTGTGGACATATCTAGATTGCGGACTGGTGTTAAAAATTAATCAACACCAGAGTTTTTTGCACTGTACTTTTCTCGATGCAACCATCGGTCAATTTATTTCTACCGACCACTGAATATCCCTATAATTATACTGCAGGGTAGGATCCCGAATTCTGAAACAGAGGGTGCAAAATTAGAAAATCAAAAGAAAAAAATCAGGGTGCACAGATTTGTCTTTCCTAGATTTTCCCGTACACTCCAAAAACTCTGGTGTTGATTTAACACCAGTCCGGAATCTATACATGTCCGCACCAGAGAAGTGTAAAACAAAAATTACACCAGTTTCGTTCTGGTCTAACACCAGATAGGTGTTAATACAACACCAATAATTATTAAAACAACATCGGTTTGATTCCAAACTGGTGTTGTTTCAATACTTCTTTGGTGTGGACATAATATTCCGGGCTGGTGTTAAATCAACACCAGAGCTTTTGCAGTGTTAGCAATTATTTTGAATGAATGATTCTTGAAATATTCAGTAGATGGAGCGTGGGCATCTTGCACACTGCCCGTATCCTCCACTGTTCTACCGTTATTACATTATCTTTTATAAAACAAAAACACCCCCCAAAAAACTCACCAGACTTCTCACAGTGAATTCCCACATAGCCTCCATGACAGGAACAATTATAGCCACCAAGCTCCTCCACACATGTCCCTCCATGAAGACAAGGATTGGAGTCACATGCTGTAAACACACACACAAAAAAGTTGTAAAAAACATATATAATAATAATCCTGCCATGACTTGCAGTGTGAACAAGGCGGCGCTAAACTACTTTATCCCCCGCCCATACTGAGGAAGCAACTTATCGTTAAACAATTCCGTTATTGGTGTAGGTTAGACTTGATTTAAAAAATCTACTTTGCGTGTTCTTATAACTTATAATAATAAATTTGAAAAAAAAGGTTCAAAGTTATTGAAATTTTTCATTCTCACTGGTTGATAACAAATTTGTTATAAAAATTGCTTGTAAATAATTATAAATAATAAATTGTGAAATATTGCTTATAAATGATTCTTTATACACTGCAAAAACTCGCGCAGAGCTGAGGCGATTGTCGGACAGCGCTCTGCGGCCGCTTTTCACCAAAATTGCAGCTCATTGTAACAGATCAATGCGATCGGAACGGCGTAGCGAAAACTATGCGAAGCTTTGGGGCGGATTTCTTTGTTCCTTTTCTCAATACGACAAAAATGCTATGAATTGGAACGGAAATTTGAGTGTAAAAATGGGATCCCCTCCGCGGCACATACCCACTATGCATTATATACTGAGTGCCCCCCCCCCCCCCCCGAAACAACACCAGTTTGGAATCAAACCGATGCTGTTTTGATACTAATTGGTGTTGTATAAACTTATCATGTTGCTCACAATGAATTCCCCATTTTCCTTCATTATTTTTCTGAATACCCCTTTAATTCTGGCTACTCTTAAATCAGCTATTTTCAATCAAAAACGTACCATGTTGTTCACACTGAATTCCGGAATAGATCCCAGGACAGGAGCAACTGAACCCGTCAAGTTCTTCCATGCAGCTTCCTCCATGAAGACATGGATTGGAGTAACAAGCTGTAAAAACAAATTGCGTTTCGTAAATACTGTACATTGTAAACCGACTTATCGTTACAATTTCAATTTTGTGTTACGACGCAGATCATGCCCATGTCCATAGCGATCGCTCCCCCACTTTCGTGCACAGCTATCAAAAGGGTTTTTCGAGATAACACGCACACCTACGACTGTATTTTTCACAATAATTCTATGGGAATGAAACAGTTGAATGTTTTTCCTTTCCTCTTCGCTAATTTGCCCTAAAACGTTCAGAAAAGGCTCATAATCTAGCCAGAAATTTTTGAAAGCTTGCAAGCATAATAGGTATTATTCTATATCTACCACGTTCGGATACAAATTTCATAGATTTATACCTGGATGGGCGCAGTACAAGTTAACCTTGTCACGTGCTTCCGGTGGTGTTCTGACGTCGTACTCGGGGTGATCACGTGTTAGGTACTTGGGAACATATTTCACCCATTCACCGGTATACTCAGAAACTCCATAAGGACAGACATCCTGAGGAATATCGGCACATGTTCCGGCACCATAAACGTCTTGGTACAAATAGATCAGAAAAAAAAGGAAGTGGCATGTAATAGGTATATGGTACACTGCAAAAACTCTGGTGTGTTGATTTACACCAGCCTGGAATCTATATATGTCCAATCAGAGAAGTGTTAAACAACACCTGTAATCTTACTATATCTTATTATACTTATTATATCATGTAAAATTACTGGAAATGGGTAAGGTGTTTGGAACCTTACAAATTTCCTTAAATAAAACACCCTTTCCCCTTTTTAAACAAACCCGTTCTTTAAATTGCGGAAAAATTCATGTTTTATGATTTTACACAATGATTCTTATATCACTTTTTGCATAATCTTCCTTTTTCTGTAAAATCTGGGGTTTTTTTAACAGTGTACCCGCGAAAGAAAAAGACCGCCAAAAATCCCCCGTAGGAAAAAAATACTCTTTTTCAAAATGGGAAATGCCTATTTTTCAAAATGTAATGTGCCCTTTTTCAAAACGAAATATTCATTTTGAAATAAAACATAATACAGTTCAGATTAGGAGAAAAAAATTGGCTTGACCTTCGCGCTCGCATCAATTATTGTTTAGTAAGTACTCATCCTGTTCATGGTTACTAAAACACTAAGAATGTCCAGTTTTCAGGTTGGAATATTACAACAAAAAAAATACTCGCGTCGGGCGCTCGCGTTAATTATTGTTTTGTAAGGTAATCATTCTCTCCTCGGCTAAACAAATTGCTTAAATCATAATTGATTTGACTTGAGGATTAAATAACAAGTAGGTAATATCTTAGAGAAAGAAAAAAAATCTCATAATTCACGAAATTTTTTAGGGAGGAAAATTTAGCCACGAGATTTTGATGAGTCTGGCCTATATTGCTCATTAGAATTGTGACCTGTGGTCTAACCGATGAGCCTTTTGGGGATGGGGGATTGCAGCATGGCGGATTTCGATGGGGTGCTGACTCTGCGGGACCATGGGATGTGGCGGGGGTATGGTCTTCAGGTGTGCATGCGTGGTGGGCCAGAGTAATTGTTATGCCCGGTTGACACTTGCACGCATTGTGGTGCCCGCATTGATGCGTGCCCATGCGGGACACTAAATGGCACGACTTGGCTATATCAGTTCATGCAATGTCCCGACAAGTTCACGACATGTTTGGACATTGTTTGCGCATAGTTCGCGCATAGTTCACCCAGTGTTCGCGCATAGTTCACGCACTGTCCCGACGTGCTTTCAGCAAATATTCTCGACACCCTATTCTGTGACGTATCTAGCGCAAATTTAAATATTCAACGTTCTTGTGTTAACGCCCTCTACGTTCGTTGATCAGGACGACTCATACTGATCACGTGGTCTGCACTCACAATTTTGCGCATATCATTCGTGAACTATGCGTGAAGTATGCTTGACCTATGCGCAAAGTATGCGCGACCCTGTCGTGAACGAGTCGTGAACTGCGTGCCACTACCCCGGGGGTGTGCCTACTATTCTTTGCGCCACGAAATTTCTATTTCGATGCCACGAAGTGGTAGGCAGTGGCACGACTAGGTTGCGCATAGGTTGCGCATAGTTCACGAACAGTTCGCGAATTTGTAATGCGTGCCACAATTTTCAACATGTTGAAAATTTTGGCACGCATTTTCACGCACTGCCACGCACCTATCCGCAAGTTGGCACGCATAGCTCGCGCATTGGCCCGCATGAGTGCGTGCCCATGCGCAAACTATGCGGGAACCACAATGCGTGCAAGTGTCAACAGGGCATTAAACATTATAATGTTGGTGCATTTTCTATGATTGTCCAAGTGGTAGACCGTGCGTTTTTTATATACATTTCATCTGATATTGTCTAATGAAGCCGATTGTATACTAATTTTTCGGACTTTTTGATATTATTTTAACTGAGTACCGAAGTGTGACGTCACTGTCATGACAACGAGCTGGATGGTTCTGATCAGAGTCGCAGCTGACGATCGTCTATACACACACATTTGCATTTGCCAAAATTACCATCATTCTAAGGTTGCAAGCGATGAAATTCCGTTAGCAGCCATTTTCTTCGATGAGAGACATTCGCGCCCCGGGTTCATTTGTTTAGAACCAAGCTGTCATGACACCATCGCAACTGATGTCATTGCTTCGGTACTCTATCAAACAGGATTTAAATTTAATTTTGAATTTGAATATGAAAATGTTATCACAGATGCGGATGGGTTTAAGTTTGAACAAACTCGGGCAACAGATAGACAAATAATCGTAGAAATTATTGTAATCACTAAATCTATGGAGACTCCGAGATGGCCATATCTGTGAGTCCATAGTGAGGTAGAGCAATGTTTACACTTTAATTTGATCCAATACACAAAATGGCCTACACGTGCTAAATGTATTTTCTTAACTTTTTTTCATGAAAACATCAAACTATTCAATTTGCTCTATATTTTGATCACTTACTAAGCGATGTACATTTAAAGGGGAATCCAGCCTTGGCCATAAAATGTTGTGTTGGGAAGAGAAAAATGAATTAAACAGAATGGCGAAAGTTTGAAAGAAATCGGACAAGCGATAAGAAAGTTATAGCTGCTTTAAAATTGAGATCACTAATAGTATGTAGATTTCAAATTGGCAACTGAATAAGTAAATTATGACAAGGGGCAAGGACAACTTTTCCATAGGCCATGTACTTTATTATCAGGGATTTGTGGTTTTCTCCTAAGTACCTATTCCCCAGGGGCAGTAATCCTATATAATCCTGGTAGTATATTGTTTTATGTCCTCATGAAAGAAAAATATAATTTAAAATAAAACTTTAGGGGAAAATGACATTTTAGCCATAATATGTATTGGAGTATATGGAAGAGTAGTCCTTGCCTTACATCACTATGACATCCCATATGCGGCCAATTTGAAGTCTCCATGGGTATAGTGATTACCAATATTTACAACTTTTAAAAATTCATATCTTTCCTGTTGTTTGTCCAATATTGTTCAAACTTTCACCTATTAACTTGTCTGATTTTTCTTTTTCTTATAAAACAAGTCTTTATTTGGGTTGGATTCCCCTTTAAAAAAAACTCACTCATATCCATGATATCCCTGATGATTAAGCCTAAAAGTCCTCAGCATGATGAACATTTGTCCGTAATTCTTGTCATAATATTACCGACCTAGCTGTTGCCAATTCGTCTCAGGGATTTTATTGCTTGCCTGAATTCTTTCTAAATGTTCACCACTTTTTCTCTCTTTTTTTTATTTCTCTCAAACGCCATTCCAGGAATTCCATTTTGACTACAAAAAGTGAACATGAGATATCACCAAGTGACCAAACCAACCAACATGGACAAAATGGTTGAGCAAAATAATACAATTTAATTTTTCTTTAGATGTGACGTAATGATATTCATTAATGTATATTTTGGTGAATCGATTATCGGATGGCATATGTATCTTATGTAGTGACTTTTTGCGGCTTTAAACTGGGCTTCATCAATAAATGAATGGTTTATACCATGTATACCCTGGAGGATTTCTACGATTATTCCTTAATGGTAGTGTTAACACATGTGTTTGTGCCCACTCCCCCAAATGGGATAAATTACTAAACGAAGACGGATTGAAATAAAACTTACCCTTGAACTGGTGGTTGAGTAGGATAAGTATCACGATGGCTCTCTCCGTGAACTGTTTGGATAAAGATGGACAGAGGTCACATATACTACTTAATAATCATATCTCTTGATGGAGGCGCGCGATAGCTCAGTCGGTGGAGCGGGGGTTTCGTATTCCGCTGACCCGGGTTCGATTCCCAATTGGTGCGCTAATACCCGCGCTAGTGCCCCTTTGAAAGGTCCCTCGGAGAGGACCTTAAGCCGGCGGTCGTCTGGTTGTTTACCTACAACCATTCATGCCCTCTTTGCAACCAGGTAAACAAAAAAATCACTACCAATAAAAAAAATCTCTTCGAGACTACTTCGCTTGTTCCCCGAACTCCGCACACACGTCTAGTGAACACTCACTCCTGAAGATGGACAGTCAACCTGTGATATGCACTTATTTTAAGAACTAGAGTCACTTTCAGAAAATAAAACTCTACCTTCTATTCTTTCTCTTCTGGGCCCCGTATTACAAAGAGTTGCGATTGATCCGACCAATCGCAACTATGGAAAGCCAGCAAGGTCAACATCTAAAATGCATGTTTGTTTTTAAAAAAAATAGATATGAATGTATATCCATAAATTCATTGATTTCTTTGACAATTTGGTGTGTTCTCCTTTGTTGTTGTTTTTAATTGCAAATTTCTTGTAGAAAAAATATGACACTGATGGATTTTTATAGAGTTACGGTTGATTGGATCAATCACTACTATGGAAAGCCAGTAATGTCAACATCTATAATGCATGTTTGTTTTTGAAAAAATATATATGAATGTATGTCCATTAATTCATTGTTTTTTTTACAATTTGTTGTGTTCTCCTTTATCAATATTTTGCAAATTTCCTGAAGAAAAAAATATGGCACTGATGGATTTCCATAGAGTTACGATTGATTAAGACAGGGCCCTGGCCTCTCCATTTCTCTCTTACCTCTATCAACTTTCTTAGTCCTTCTAGGACCCCCAACATGCCTTACAGTAAACCACTCCCGCAATCATATACATTTCGCATTTTCGTTGTGTGTGCTGCTGGTTAAAACCCTCTATGGTTTCATACACCAACCATTTTATCTGTAACTTTATCTTGCTTACCAAATCTACAGTAGCGTAGCTACGGGGGGGGCACGTGCCCCCCCCCCCCCCCCCCCCCGCTGAAAAAAAATTGGCAGAGCAAAAAACAAAAAAGGGAGAAAACAGACAAGAAAAAAAGGAAGAAGAAAGATAGAAGGAAAAAAGAAGAGGAAAATAAGAGGAAGACGAGTGAATGAAATAATGTGAGGGGGGACTTGCAACAAAAAACAAAATCTATCATGTTACTATATAAAATGTTTGCTTGCGCTTCGCGCCAGAATTGCCTGTTCAATGAGATTCATATGTTTGCTCAATAGGCTGATATGGAGCAACTTTTGAAGTCAATATACAAAACCTATTTTAGCTCGGACATCGAGCTTTCATTATTTTTTTTTCATTTACAAATCTAGTGCTCTGTAAAATGTCCGTTTAACGCTCTACATAATCAGCATTAAGCTCACGCTGCGTGGTCACATTGTTTGATTTGCCAAGATCCTATTGTCTACGTGTATTCAATAATGTTCCATTAAACCAAATGTATTCAGAATGCCCAGATTCTAGGTCTAAATCTAAAACATGCTCGATAGCCTGCATGTTCTTTATTTAAAATGTACTTTAATTATCCAGTTTCACATCAGAATATCAATAATTGTCTGCTCACGCTTCACGATCGAATTGTTATTGATTCTCAATAAACTATATCCTATTCATGATTTACAAAATATGAATAGAGTGTCCGCTTTTAAGTCTAAAATCTCAATTTTATTCCTCTCGCGGTTCGCGCTCGCATCAATTGTTTAGTTACATACCTATCCCATTTAATTAATACAAAAAGTGCTTGGAATTAACATTTTTAAGTCGGAATGTCAAAATAAAATTGCTCGCGCTTCGCGCTGGCATTATTGAAATATATACCGTCTTCGTGGGTAACTGTAAGCAGTCCTTAACAGGTCCCTTTTCGATAATTCTAGAACAGTTAATATAAATTTCTGCTCGCGCTTGGCGTTCGCAGTAACCATCTAGTAACATACGAATCTTCTTCAGGATCACACATAACATTGCCCAGAATGTTAAAGTTTTAGGATAAAGTACATTAAAGTATAATAAAAATCGCTCGCGCTTCGCGCTCGCACTTTTTATAAGGCTTATGAGATTATTTTGTGTTTATGTTGTTTTATACAATAAGAAGTGACTGAGCGGAGAAAATTTAGGTGAAGATAATTTCGGGCGCCATCCCCTACTGGCGAAAGTCGGATCCTCCCTTGTGACACATATACACGCACCGGAAAAATGGTGCCCATCCCCCCCCCCCCGGAAAAAAATCCTAGCTACGCCACTGCAAATCTATAGATTTGGATGTGTCTCTTATTTTAACGAAATGTAATAAAATGAACTTGAATTCAATTAACTTATTACCGATGGTTCGTCAGCTTCATCAAGTTGCTTGAAATGAACCTAAAGTATACCTCGAGCAAGGTAATCATTTGAACCAATAACCAAAAGGAATAAGAAGTATTTAAGTTTGGATTCTAACCATTAAGTGATGGTTATAGAACAGTTTGACAGATACTTACCATTTCCGAGAGTCAAACACTAACCCAGAGGCCTGTAAGACTACGTAGATAAACCACACTGTAAAAAATATTGGGTAAAATTATAATCAATTATTTGCCCAACCAATCTGGGGCAATATTTTACCCCAATGCGGGAAACACATTGTCCTTTAGAATGAGCAACATTTTCATCAGACTGGTTTAATTAAAATGTCCAAAAGAAATTCCCAATGTTGGTTAGACACATAGATTACGGTCATGGAGGATTTTTACCCGATATTTTTTAGAGAGCAGCTCCTAAACCTCACTACACGAAGTCGATTGCGAATAGAGAAGTTATCAAACTGTTGTGACGTTTGCGAGACCCGGCGAAGTGTTGTGATGGATATGCCTAGGGATTTAGTTGCGAGGGAATTAAAATTGACGGCACAAAACTAATTAGCCAGTTCGTAGTTCCACTCTGCGCATGATCAAAGGATTCTACGCATGATCAGAGGAAGGTCATTTGTACTAAAGTGACATGGTGGTTTAAAATCTAATGAGATAAGCACCAACTTTGATGTCTTGATTATTCATATATTCTTTTGAATTGTGGTTTTCATTTACATCCACAAAAAAACAACAATGCGTCCACGAACGACTGGTATTTCACAGTTTGCCAAGTACATTGTGCAACATGCTAAGATATGCATTCAAAGTAGGAATGCAACAAATGCCTTCATGAAGTGTTCATTGGTGTGCTATTCTAGTCCCCTGGTCTATTCAATTTCTTAATCCTGCTATGTAAGGCAAGTCTACGAAATATCTTGCTTTGAAATCTGCCTATCATAATGAAAGAAATGAAAGGTCATTTGACCAAAATTGTCCCTGAAGTAACCACGAACTGGTCTATTAATTTGTATCAACTGCCAAGGCGCCTACGGCGCTGATGCAGATCAGATCACTTTAAATTCACCCACCCTTGCATCTTTTATAAGCATGTTTTCACTTATTCATACTGTTAAACATGCTTCATTCATTCATTCATTATTGCAGGAAAATATTATTGAAAATATTATTGAAATTTATCGTATTTCGTTTGCAGTTATGATACCAGTACTCTATTGCATCTGTAGCCACACAATTTGTCTCGTTTTTTGTTAATATATATTTCTTCTGATTTGTATGTTGAAAATAGATAGCGTGACATCAAAAATGATCTAGGGACAACTGCAGAAAAAAAGATAGACTTAAATGTCCACTAGAACAGATATCAGAGAACCGTTAAAGGTCAAGTCCACCCCAGAAGAATGTTGGTTTGAATCAATAGAGAAAAATCTTACAAGCATAATGTTGAAAATTTCATCAAAATCGGATGTAAAATAAGAAAGTTGTGACATTTTAAGGTTTCGCTTATATTTTTAGTTAAACGCACAACTCACTGATATGCAAATGAGAGAGTCGATGATGTCCATCACTCACTATTTCTTTTGTTATTTATCGTTTGAATTATACAGTATTTGGAATTTTACAGAATTGACATTAATGTAGAACTTGACTAAGCCACATAATCTTAAACAATGTTAAGTCCACATGTTCAGGGATGAATAAAACTCGATTTCACATGACAAGGGGGAGAAAATATATTTGCTATTTCTGATTTATATGTTGAAAATATATAAAGCAACTGACAGTGGCGTAACTGATGTCACATCCCCCTTGTTCTCTTGTATTTTATCAGATGTTATTATGTTTATTAAATTTTTTCCTCCAAGAACTAGAAAAATTGGATTGACAACTGATTTAGTTCATTAGATATTTATTACTGCAACTTATTTCATTATGAGCGAGACATATTATTCTCACAAGTTTGAAATAATGAAAAAAATATGATTTTATGTAATAACATAAGAAAACGCAAAGTGGAGATGTGACCTCATCAACCCACCTAATGAATATTCATGACGACTGTTTTCTCAAAATATTGCTAAACTTTAAACTTCAATAACTTTATTTTTTTATCCAAATTTGATGAAATTTTCGGCATTTTTCTCAGTGAATTCTACTTTTTATATTACGATATAAATATTTTCAGCCCGGATCATCACTTTAAACCCACAAGCAAAACGTTATTTCTTTCCGTAAGCTTTTTAGCAATTTCTTAATCGTCAAGCGAATGCTACCAGGCAGTTAGCAATTGCTTGAAATATATAAACTTCGATTAAACACTGCCACGCAATATCCTAAGACTTGATGGATATATGCAGAATATATTTGAATTAAGTCTAAACTAAATCAATTAAATCTAAACATAATAACGTTTTTATTGTACATTTTTTACGCTTCATTTATAAGAAGTTCCCGTAATAAATTTGCTTTAAGACCTTTAACATGTTTAAAGTATTATTGTAAGGTAGTTCTTTCCCCAAAATGCAACAACTCAGAAAAGGTGACTATTTTACTTAAAGGGGAATGAAACCTTTGGAATAAGAACAAAGAAAGTTTGAAAAAAATCAGACAAATAATGAAAAACTTATGAGCATTTGCATAATGCAATCACTAATGCTATGGAGATCCTCCCATTGGCAATGCGACAAGGATGTGTGATGTCACATGTGCACAAGTGGAGTGGTTCAGGAGCTACTTATTCAACAGACAACAATACGTGTTTGTTAAAGATCACATCTCCAATTTGAAATATGTTAACTGTGGTGTCCCCCAGGGTAGCGTATTGGGCCCACTTCTTTTCACAATTTATATAAATGATTTCTGTAGACAATCCAAAATATTGTCCCTTATCTTGTTTGCAGATGATTTGACCTTAGTTTTTTCTCATCAGAATCCACAAACTTTAGTTGAGGTTATTAATTCTGAACTTATTAATTTTACTCAATGGATAAGAGCCTATCGACTAACTTTGAGCCTAAAAACCCCCCAAATATATGTTATTTAGTAATTCCATAGACAAGTTACCGATGAACATTATGTTTGATAATACCCCATTAGAAATGGTACCTTACACCAAATTTCTTGGAATAACAGTTGACAGTAAACTTTCTTGGAAAAATCATATTGAAAATATATCCAAAATAATTTCACGAAATATAGGTATTATTAATAGGCTAAACTTTGCATCACCTCCCCATCAATAATCATGCTCTACTCATCCTTAATCTTGCCTTATTTAAATTACGGGATTCTCATTTTGGGTGATACCCATCAATATTTATTAGATATATTGTTTATTTTGCAAAAGAAAGCACTTCTTATTATTTATAGTACATGTTTCCGTTCTCATACGGACCCACTTTTTCTAGAAAGTCAGCTGTTGAAAGTCAATTAAAGGACCTGTACTGGCAGTTAGGGTGCTTCATGTGTAGTTATAATAATAATGCACTTACCCATATTTTTGATGCCACGTTCCCTAAAAATCAATTTTATCATAACTACCCCACGAGACGATCTGACGAACTTCACATTCCACTTAACAGAACTTTACTGGCCAAAAATACATTCAACGGTCCTAAATTCTGGAACTCACTCGCTAATATTGTTAAAGACAGTGTCTCCTTAAATTCATTCAAACGTAAACTCAAACTTATCCTGCTTGATTCCTATAATTTTTCGCAACGGAACTAACACTTCATTATCTTGATTATAATACTTACATTGTTCACTTTTATTTTTTTATCTTTTTTCATCTGATATTGTCCAGTTATATCATCTTTTGTTATTTCACCAGATCAAGCTGGTTCATGGTCAGCCCTTCCCATTCTTAGTTTTCCTCGTTTTGAAAAAATAGTTATCTTGTCTTGTTCTGTCCTGTCTCTTGTTTTGTCTTGTCTTCTATGTCTTGTCATCCACTCTCTCTGTTTTTTTTCCTCTGTCTTGCGCAACATATCCTTGACAACGAAAACCTCTTTTTGTGAAAAGCTTTGCATTTGTTCAGTAATTATGTTTGCATCATTATGATTTCTTTTGTTCTCTTTTCTTTCCTGTAATACATGCATGTACGCATATAATAAGTCGACTATAATTTCATTTCCAAGGGGGTCCACCCTTTACAAGCTTTGCTTTTCAATGGATCCCCCTCATTTCCATTTATGCTCTATACTATACTGCATGGGTTTTTTTGTCTGTTTTACGAAGTAAGAATGCCCTTCTGTAAAATTGTACTTGATTTGTATTGCTTTATATTACTTTGCATTATGTTTTGGATGGAAATGAAAATAAAGAGAATTGAACAACTTTCCCTTTGATGGACTATAAAATACCCTCAAAATGTCTCCTTTTGCTTTTTCTTGTGGTGATACAAACACTTTATCCATGATGTATTCTTTAAAAATCTGTATTACATACCCTCCTATAGAAAGAACACGTGATCTACCGATAGATGTGATAAAAGAGGCAATGTAAGGGAAATATATATTAAAGTAATGGGGAGAGTTGTTCACAAGTGACATCACACATCTTTGTCGCATTGCCAATTTGATGATATCCATCGCATTGGGGATCGCAATATTCAAATGCTCATAACAGTCTCATAACTTTCTCATTGTTTATCCGATTTTTCTCAAACTTTCGTTGATCTGTTTCTTTGGTTTTTCTGTTTTCACACAATTAAGCTATCTTGTTTTATGTTCATTGGTGTACACTTACTAGGAAGAACATGAGGGTTTTTTTCCACTCCCATGATACAATGGGTCAGATGCATGAAAAGTAACAATTGCTTTTGCTAGGCTTTTGCTTGATTATACATAAAAATAAGCGAGCAATTGCGTTTGCTAGTAAGTTCAAGCAATCGCTAACTGACTGCTATCATTTCATTGAGATTCAGCTATTGCTTAAAAGTGTATATGCATAAAGCGAGCATTTCGCTTCTGCTTGCGCGTTTAAAGCACTTGCTTGGGATTTTTCAAGCTCCGTCAGAGCAGTTTGAGAGATTGCTGATCAGGGGCCCATTGCATAAAGAGTTGCGTTTAAACGCAAGCCAAAAAATCAATCGCAAGTCCCAAATGCGCGCTGTTGATTGGTTGAAAATCAAGTTGCGCATGATTTTTAGAGTTGCGATTGATTACAACTCTTTCTGCAACGGGCCCCAGGACGCTCGCGTGTTTTTTTTTTAAATCATGTTAACATGGTTAATGCTCCTGAGCGAGACCCCCAAGGTGAACCATAGCACGCATATGCATGTTTTCTTTAAAATTAGTGCAAACAAAATGGTAACTATACAAATTTATCAAAAAGAAAAAGGTTAGTTTGACACCACGTCTGAGGAAAAGATGTTAGATGAAAGGGGCGGTAATTTAATTCACATTGCCACGCCTTTGCGTTCGAGTTTTGCCTTTGAGTCGTGTTCGTACCAGCGTGACAATTATGTTCTGAAAACTGCTAGCAATTGCCTTCTGAAAGCAAGATAATGGTTCAAGCATTAGCAAAGGAGTATATGCATATGAAATAAAGCAATTGCTGAAGTATGATCTTGTGCTTGGATACGTATTTCTTTTGTTTGAAGCAATTGCTATTTTCATGCATCCGACCCAAATGGTAAATTAAAGGATGCATATAAAACATTTGTCACAGGCTTACGAATTATAGGCAAATGTGCGTATAATGCGAGGTACAGGCGCTCCTTCAATTCTGTTTTGTTGCTTTTATATCATTCCATGGAAATAGGGCATCGAATGATTCATATTGTTGAACCCTGGGGATTCAAATATGATTTGTCCTTTGATGGCATCAACTAATTTTACATCTAGGGTCACTTCCTGCAATACCTACTACCCTTAAACAGGGGAGCTAGTACCAAACATCTGAGTGTGTAATTTTGAGACGTGATATATAGGATATTTATAATGATATTACTTTTCTGTATGAACATCATTCTGTTCATTTTATTTCGATTTTACACTGCCAAGAGGCCTGTTGCATAAAACTTTTTACCTGAGAAAACTCAGGTAGTTTTACCTAAGTTTTTACCCTGTGTTAAAGTCAATGGCAGAAATCAGACTAACCTTAGTTTTCAGTTTCTACCAGAGCTTTCTCAGGTAAAAAGTTTTATGCAACAGGCTGGAGGTGTTTCATTTGTTACTGCAAGGCTTTTTTCCTTTGAATAATAATCTATTTTATTTGTGGAGTCATCCATTTCTTATCATTATCATTTTTGTTTACTCCTTTGTCATAGGTAAGAACTCGTTTATTTTAGATTTAAAACAGAATTAGAAAGCAATTACCACTTATCAGACGAATGTAATGTCTGTAGACACGTCACTTCAGGAATTGTGTGTGACCGACAGACCGAATAACTGCATTTTATTTTAATGAAAATGGGACGTACAAATTATATTTGCGAGACCCCACTTTTGTGATACGAGATGGAAAGTGTACGATCATTCTATCATTAATTTGTAATGATTCACAGTTCACGCACTATTGGTTGATATCAAGCTGTAGTTCACCTCTCCATTAGCGTACCTACGGGGGTGGGGAGAGTGCCCCCCCCTGACGAGTCACAACTGACCCCTGACGCTGACGAGCCACAAGTGGCCAGCTCCTTTGAACTTTTTTTTTTGCTTGTCAATATTTTTTCTGGTACGAAATCCTTTATTTGTGGTTGAAGACCTTGTTTTTGCTTGTCAATATTTTTCTGGTGCGAAATCCTATATTTGTGGTTGTCAAATTTTTGTGCGGACGAATTTGCCCCCCCCCCCCACCTCCTTGGAAAATCTTAGGTACGCCACTGACCCTCTCTCACACATCCCCCCTCTCTCTCTCTCTTTCTCTCTCCCTCTCTCTAAATATATATATATATATATATCTTGTTACCAAGGACTAAGCTCTTCATTCCAAGAAATATAATTATTTGTGAAAAGGGCCTGATATACGGCTTCAGCTGGCAAGGAAGTGCATGTATGAGGTGACTGCACTTTGATTGGTTGATGGGGGGCGGGGTTGAGGTGTCCCATGACATTTGCTCTGGCGATAATTGCTCCGCTTTAAATCCCACACACTACTAGAATGACTAACTTCAACTCTGGATTTACCACTATACCCTACCCTGAACCGAACCCTAAACCTGACACACAACCCTATTGCAACCCTAACCCTATTATCTTAGACGAAATAAAGTCTGGAGTAATTGTCGCCGGAGCAAATTGTCGTGTCACCGATGGGGATTGGGCGGAGATAACCCTAATATTGATGTTGATAATGAATATGATAATTAGAGTGACGAAGGAAGGGTGCGTTATTTTTCGAGCTCGCACTAGGATCAATTTCATTACTCACATTATCACTATTATACAAATGAAGAGTTTGGTTGCAAAAGGGGTTAGGTCCACTTTGGTCCATTCCGACATGTCCGAGAAAGTCATGTTTTTATTCTCCCATATTGCAATATTGTTTGATATGAGAAAGTAAATCGTTATGAAGTACTACCCTATCATGTGAACATAAAATTCGGTAAACATGATAAAAAATTATATCTGCCATCATTTTTTAAATATACATATATTTTTAATCATTGTGGATCTAACCCCTTTTGCAAGCAAATGAATCAAATCTTTTTTATTGAAAAAAGGTGATTTTTCTTTTCGTCTTTTGTCCACATTATTGTGAATTTCAAATTGTCTTTGGAATCACCAGAGCAACTAAACATATATAGGTTTTGAGACAAAAAACAATAAATTTTATGATAAATTGATCTAACCCTTTTTGACAAATGAGTACTTCAGAATAATTTGGTTGCAAAAGGGGTTCGATCCACTCCAAGTGGATTGCAATATTCTTATGCGAAACTAAATTTTCATGATACCCTACCATAAAAACATAAATTGGGTACAAAAGAAATCTACCTGCATGTCTTCATATGTTTTTAAATATTCTTTTACAAATAAAAAATGTTTGTGGATCTAACATTCTTGCAGCCGAACTGAAATGGACCAAAGCCCTTTTGAAAAAGGTGATTTGTTTTTCTTTGCAATTTTTTGTTCACTCTTTAATCGGGAATTTAACTTTTCTTTGGTATCATCTTATAGAGTTACTAAAAGTTTATCCATAGAAAAAATCAATTTGATGACAAATGGATCTAACCCCTTTTTGCAACAGAACTCTTAATATTTCACCGAAAACATCCTGCCTATTAATTTTTAATTGATTAATCAGGGAATGGAATATATCAAATGCGGCATCGGTACAAAATTGTCAATTTTGCACTATTCATTAGGAACCTATTTGAGGCTATCATGAGGCATGAAACATATCCTTGAACTATATACAAACCACTCACAATTATTTTCCATCCCTGAAGACGTCATTGTTAGTAACAAAACAATAATTCGCATGGTAATGTTTGCACTCATTGAAAAAAATGCATCGATTTGCCAACCCCGATAATTTCGACAATTCAAACAACTTATTGCATTTTAATTCATTTCGTTTATTTCAATTTCGATCAAATTCACATTATAAAAGTAGGTTTTTATAAGTACAGTGTATTGTCGAGATGACCGTAAGAATGTAGGATGCTGCAAAAACAGAGTTTATAGAGTGCTGCCTTGTATTCACATAATCGTATAAGTATAATAATATAAACCACCCGAACAAGGTAGAATGTGGTGACAACTTTGCCATGAAACCATTTGAAGGTGCATTAAAGATAAAGACAAAGAAAGGGAAAATGACAAAGTGAGAGATTTAATTCTCTTGCCCCCCCCTCCCCCGGCAATCGTAGCGAATTTGGTTACACTTCGTAATTCCGAAGCTTCGTAATTCCGAAGGTTCTTTATTCCGAAGGTTCGTAATTCCGAAACACGTAAATTGCCTATACCTCGATGTTCGTTAATCCGAAAACGAAAAAGGGTTCGTTAATCCGAACATTTGTGGCGTAATTCCGACGATTCGTTATTCCGAAGGTTCGATAATCCGAAAACGAAATAAGGTTCGTTGTTCCGAAGGTTCGTTAATCCGAAAACGAAATAAGGTTCGTTGTTCCGAAGGTTCGTTAATCCGAAAACGGAAAAAGGTTTGTTATTCCGAAGGTTCGTTGATCCGAAAACGAAATAAGGTTCGTTTTTTCCGAAGGTTCGTTAATCCGAAAACGAAATAAGGTTCGTTTTTCCGAAGGTTCGTTAATCCGAAAACGAAATAAGGTTCGTTAATCCGAAAACAAAATAAGGTTCGTTAATCCGAAAACAAAATAAGGTTCGTTAATCCGAAAAATGAAAACCGGGAAAGCAGAGGCAGAGGCAAGGGGGGGGGGCGGGGGGCACTGTTGCCGTTCAATTATCATATGAGGATGGGAAGGCAAGGGTGGCCGAACGAATTTTCGTTGGGGGTAAAGCCAAAAAAATGAAACTCATACGTCAAAATGGGCACTTTGGTGATATTTTCACCTTAAGATTATCATCTGCTTGAAGTCATTGTGTGTTTGATAGTGATTAAGTAGAGAAAAACTTTTTTGAAGTGACTTCTTATTATGGCAAAATGTATATTTAGGCTTTATTTTTCGGGAGAGAATATAATGAGCGAGCGGCTTGGTAAAACAAATTCAAAGGTGAAGTTGTATAACGTTTTTTGTGGTCAATTATTCTTAAAATGGCATTATTGCGAGGTGTTGCGAGCGTGAATCACAAGCTAAAACTTTAGGTTATTTAAATAAAAATAGAAAATTAGTTTTTAAAAATCCGAGCAGATTTCTGCTGTCATTAAAAAGATGAGCATCTAAATAAAGAATTAACACGAGCGCAAAACGCAAGCTTAAACATACTGACCAGAAAAGGAACCTGTTAAAAAAGCATTTAGTGACCTCTTTAGGATGCATATTTCACCAATCGAATGAGAGTGCGAAGCGCAAGCTGAAATTTTTCAATATTCCAGCCTGAAAACTTAACTTAACTTGTATACTTTAAAAAGAGTATTTTATTTCGAAAAAACATGAAAAACGGCATATTTATTTTTGAAAAAGGAACTTTCCCATTTTGGAAAATATTAATTCCCCTGATTTTTATTTCATTTTTGATGCCCCCTGCCTCCCTCCCGGAGGATCCAACTTTCGTCAAATAGGGGGGGGGGAATTTGTTTTAGCCATATTTTCCTTGATCGGCAGTTTAAAGTTGATTTTTTTTTGTTTCTTTGAAAGGGTAGTCCTAACAGTCAATAATTAGCTTTATCCTTATAAAATAAAGTAAATATGTAATAACATGATAAACCCTTTTTAAATAATGCGAGCGCGAGCTATATATTTTTGTTGATATGATGGGCAATATGTTTGTGATCTTCAAAGCGAGATGCCTATGTAACTAAATTTAGATAATAACTGCTAGCAAGAAGCGCGAACAGAATTTTTAAATATATAAGCTCTGACCTGATCTAAAGGGGACATTTTAAAAACTTTTTGCAGTTAGCCATGAAGACGATGCGTGTTTTAACCAATGGCGGCGGAACGATTTTTTTTTTTGGGGGGGGGCAAAGCAAAAAAAGGGGCCAGTAGGGGCAATTTGGTGCAAACGGATATTTTCACCATTAGATTATCATCTGTGTAAAGAGGTTGTGTGTTTTGTAGTAACTAAATTGAGCACAATTTTTTAAGTGATCACTAAAGTTATATATTTACGTTTCATTTCTGCGAGCGTAGAGAGCAAGCGGTTTGGGGGAAAAAGTCAAATCTGAAGATGTCAATTCACCTTTTTGGTCAATTACTGTTAAAAGGGCATCCTTGTGAGATGTTGCGAGCGAATCACGTGCTCAAACTTTTGGAAATTTCATGTGGGCCTAGAATGATAATATTGATATAGATATCATTTACCCAGGGAAGCCACTTCAGTTCTGAAAACTATTCTCCCAGCTATTATTTTTTTTTTACAAGAATGCTTAGAACACGTAGAATGTCCAGTTTTCAGGTTGGAAAATCGGAAAAATTTGGCTCACGTTTCTCGCCCGCATCAATTATTTTTTATTGAGCAACTCATTCTATTCCTGGTTACAAAAAGGAAGTATGAAATGTTCAGTTTTCAGGTTGGAATATCACAAATTTTAAGCTTGCGGTTCGCGCTCTCATTATTTAGTTCGTGAGATATACATTCTATTCATGAGTCACTAAAAGCAGTCCTTAAAAGATTACTTTCTGAAGCCTGTTGCATAAAACTTTTTACCTGAGAAAACTCTGGTAAAAACTGAAAACTAAGGTTAGTCTAGCTGATTTCCGCCATTGACTTTGGCACAGGGCAAAAACTCCTGTAAAAACAACCTGAGTTTTTTCTGGTAAAAAGTTTCATGCAACGGGCCCCAGGTCAGTATATAAACAAATTACAGCTCGCCCTCGCATTAATTCTTTAGAAAGATACACATTCTCACGATTACAAAAAATGCTCCGAATGCTCACCTCACGTCTTGTTACATGAAATGTCTACTAGTTTCAGCTTGCGATTCGCGCTTTCAACATCTCACAAGGATCATTATTAGTATTATTTTTATTACCAGCAGAAGCTGTTATTAAAAATGACATCCCCTCCAATACAAATCCTATTATCTAGAGGTTGCTCGCACGCTTCCAACACACTCGATCCCCTGCATCTTTAATTAAACAATTTGCTTATAGGCAGCAATTGCTCAGATAAAATCGAAATTAGCCTATGCTTGATCAGGGCGCCATTCTTAATGAAATACATGCTTTGGCCCCAACACACGCATGTATCATCGATCGTTATTACTATCATTGCATAATATCGTGTAATCTTGTAATGACAACATCGTTTTTGTTACCAAAATGAATTATTTTCATTTTCGGAAATACGAACCTTATTTAATTTTCGGATTAACGAACCTTATTTCGTTTTCGGATTAACGAACCTTATTTCGTTTTCGGATTAACGAACCTTCGGAATTACGAACCTTATTTCGTTTTCGGATTAACGAACCTTCGGAATTACGAACCTTATTTTGTTTTCGAATTAACGAACCTTCGGAATTACGAACCTTATTTCGTTTTCGGATTAACGAACCTTCGGAATTACGAACCTTATTTCGTTTTCGGATTGACGAACCTTCGGAATTACGAACCTTCGGAATTACGAACCTTCGGAAATACGAACCTTCGGAATAACCGAACCTTCGGAATTACGAAGCTTCGGAATTACGAATGTATGCGGCGAATTTCACGGATCAGTAGGATAAAGGAAAGCGTGCACAACTGTATGTATCTACATAAACAAATACAGTGTAGTATGAAAATTATTTTCATTTAATAAATTTTGGTTCTTCACAACTCTAGAGAAGATTGCAGATGAGAAATTATCTTATTTAATATAAAAAATGTATGTAAAGAACTGTCACGTTTAATGTTCTACAATATCTCATACTGCCTTCACACCAAGGTACGGTCGCAGAGACCGTACCTGGCAGCGACCGATCGGACGCGATTTTACACCGCTGTATAGCTAACCTAGCCGGAAGCGGAAGTAGAAACAGCGCATGGGCATGTACGGGGGTCACATGCACTTAGATCGGTCGCTGAGTACAATGTGCTTTGACATCAAGCTTGCATCGGCTGAACTCAGCTACCGATCGTTTTGTTTTTTGTTTTTTGCAACCGACACCATGGTTTTATCGGTCGCTCGGTACAGTCTGTGCGACCGTACCTTGGTGTAAAAATCAGCATCAGTCAGTCTTTGTTACAACACTCCCTTATATTGATTATGAAAGCAGGCACGTTTAATGAAGCAGAGGAATGCTCAGTACGCTGAAATTTACAGCTAGGAACTTGCCATCTCAGTCGACAATAGGGATTGCTGGCAATTAAAAAGAGCAATAGGATAAGCATGTTGTTGACATTGTTAATTTCACTGGGGTTATTCAAGACTCGCCAAGAACATTTAGAAAATCATATCTCTCTTTCATGATGATGAAAAAGACACCCCAAAATATATATGCTATCTTGGACATGCTATGATTACTGCTCCAGGGGGTAAGACCCCCAATTAAGTTCATGGCCTATGGAAAACTTTTTTACCACCGCATGTACTTACTTTAGTTGCCAATTTTAAATTGACAGAAATTCCGTTTCATAATAACAATTTTTGATAGCTTGTCCGATTCTTTCAAGTTTTCACCATTCTGCTATACTTAACTGTAAGGTTAGCTTCTCGTAACGAATTCCACATTTTTAAATTCTTCAAATATATCTCGTAAATATGTACTTCAACATTGTTCTTTTCCCCAAAACGTCAATCCCCCAGTTGTTACATATTTTGGACCCCCCCCCCTTTTTTTACAACTTCGCCGTGCTACCTATCTCCATTCGAATCCAACCCCGGCCATTTCGAAATGAATTTATGATCTTCATGACATCACCACTAACTTGGGTCGTGTGGTCCAGTGGTAATAGCATTGGACGCATAATCGCAAGGTTGTGAGTTCGAATCCCCACTAAAAGGCCCGAGAGTAATAACCTTGACGTAAACAAAAAAATGTTTACTGGTTAATTGGTTATATAATCAGCTTGGCGCTTACCAACAAAATTTCTGTCCTGCCGAGTGCCTACGGGAGCATAAGCAGAAACGGCGCGCAGCAGTTGATAAAGCCTACCCTGAAACTGAAACAAATCACGCCATCTACGACAGAGAACGAAACGTGAGTAAATACATGTGTCAAATTATACAGTGACAGTGTTGAAGAAAATACCGCTGTGACATTAAAGCGACCAATTAGCGGTAATGGCGAGCGTTTCGCTTTCTCTGGACTGCGGGCTTTATAACCTCCATATTTAGGACCAGCGAAATTAAAAACTGAACGAAAATGGATAGCTCGGCTCTTCGATTCGCTGCGCCGCATGCGAATTTTTAAACCGTAGGATGGCCACTGAAGAAAAATGAATCATTCATGATGGTTCGCTTCTTGCGATTAATTAGTCTTTGATTCAAGGGTATAGGAGACCCTTATAAACTTCTCTTCTTAAAATAGTTAAAGCAATTGGTTATTATTCTAAATCACCCCTGTTGATTATAAAAATACCTATTTGTTTTGTTTTTAAAGTAAATTAGTGTTTGTTGACGGAGGAATACTCGGATCTAGAAGCTTCAGGTTAGAAATATGTCTGTATTCATAGACTAAATGTACAACGTGACGACAATGGTGTTGCGCAAATCTCTCCGGTCTCTCTCTTCTTCTCTCTGAGTCTCTCTTATCTTTTCATGCTTTGTTCATATAATTTCGTTTTCATCTGCATTTTATACCTATACTGAAAACGTATATTTTGAGGGGAAAAGTTTATTTTCTTAAATTGTTCTGTGTCCAGATAATTTTCATTCTCTAATGTAGGACACTGCCTAAACAGAATGACATTTCTCTCTCAAAGTACACGATTACTTCTTCAAACTTTCTTTCACGATATAATTACATGTTACATTATGGTTTAAATATTGATTATGTATCTATCACTGTCATGTATCACTGAACACATATTACATGACATCACACCCGACCCTTCGCACCCTCGCCCTTCACCCGGGCCTTCACCCCCCCCCCCTTTCTCTTACTCCATCAGACTTTCTTTCACATTGATCATAATTATATATAACATTACAGTTAATATTGCGGTTTATGTAAGTTTATACTGTATACATCCCTTCACACAACTGACAAAATGGAACATAACAATAGAAAGCACTGTGTTGTGTTTACTGGCCTATCATGAAAGCATACGTGTCTTCATTTCTGTTCTCTCTCCTCTACAAAAAATAATTTATATATGAACACAGAAAATCACGGATATGTTCAGCAGCTGTAAACATTTATCCATCACTGTTAAAGGGCAAGTCCACCCCAACAAAAATGTATTTGATTAAAAAGAGACAAATCAAAGAAGCATAACACTAAAAAATTCATCAAAATTGGACTTAAATATGAAATTTATGACATGCTAAAGTTCCGCTTAATTTAACAAAACAGTTATAAGCACATCCTAGTCGGTATGCAAATGAGGGACCAATTACATCACCCACTCACTGTTTTTTTTTTTTGCATTTTATTGTATTTATTCAGCTTTTTGAACACATTGATATGAGGTTATAGGGTTGGTTGAAAACATGATTGTACTGTATACCAACTGCTATTAAATATTGCTGGTTGTGAAAAGAAATTGATTAACTTAATTGGTATAAAATACAAATAACGGTATACCAAGTTAAAACAATTTCTTCATCAACCAGATTAATGTGATGCAATTAAATGAAACATCGGACATAAACATTCCCTGTCCCACAAAGTTGAAATTATAAAAAAGATATAGTAGTGCAGTTATTGTTTCAAGCAATATATAAACATATACGTGCATCAGGCGCGTACGCAGGATTTTTGAAAGGGGGGGTTTCGAGCTGATTTTTTTTTTAAATCTCTCGCCCAGTCTCTAAAAAGTGATGAGCGGGGGGGGGGGGGGGGGAGGTGATGATTCTTTTTTTTTTCAGCGCTGCAAATAAGACAATAACATTTAAGTGGGGATGGGTATGTAACAGTGCGGTCATGACCCGCGAGCGAGCAGAAATGTTCTCGTTTTTGCGTTGAAAACATAACCTTTTTGTCAATAGTTTGTTGGTATCATAGTCGATGCTACATGTCCTTCGGATCGTAGCACTCATGATATGGCCAACCGCGTAGCCAGGATTTCATTTTGGAGGGGGCGGTAAATGCACGCGAAGCGCGCTCCCTAGGGGGTGGGTGCAGGGAGGGGGAGTTTCCCCCTCCCGCGCGAAGCGCGAAGCTTTTAGTGTTTCATAAATTAAAATGAAAAGGAGCCGTTTCTCTTGTCTCTAGTACCTCCAATTCGGTTGACTATATTGCGATTTTGAACCTTGTTTTCAAAAGTGATTGTAAACGCACAAAAGAGGTATACAATGGAGGAAATTAAAATGATAACTCCGCGCGAAGCGCGGAAGCTAAAGTGATTTATCAATTTTTCTTGCCATAAAAAGGGTCCCGAGAAAAGGGTATTCTCAAAGATATATTGAAACTTTCTTTGGAAAGATCAGATTTGATTACAAACAATTTAGCATCAGTGCATATTTTTAACTCGCAAAACAGAGGAGAAGATTGGTAGAGGAAGATATTCCTCCCCGCGATGAGCAATGAAACTCTGAAATTTCAAAGGGCGGACGTTTCATCAAATGTAGATATCTCTAATACCCAATCGTCTCTAATTCAATTGATTTTCTAAGATTATTGAACTTCATTACAAGGAAAATAGTGCGCATAAAGTTCAAACTTCTGTGATTTATTGAAATTATCTATCTATATAATAAAGGATGATTATTTTTTTTGACTTATCCTGAAGCGCTTCATTTTGAATATAAAGAAACTTAAGTGTCATTCAAAATTTCAAACTGAGGGCGCAAAACAGGACAGGAGATGAATGTATACAGGGAAATGACATGAAGTTTAATACAATTTGATAAAAAAAATATATTGTACTTTTTTATTTAATACGACACTAATTCCATACCTTCCTCTTTTTAAATTAGGAACCTGTTTGCCCCCAAATTATGGTTGTTTATAGTAATGAGCTGAAAAGCGGGAGAAGCTGACTTTATGGAGGTGACGGCAGAAACTGATATAAAGATTTTACCCGCTCGGAGCCGACCAGACCAGAAGTTGCGCGATCAATTGAAAAAAAAGATAATTTCATACATTTACTTCGGCCTAACCTTACTCAAATTCATGCCCTAATGTATACAATTTTAACTTTAACTGGCAAGAAGCACATAGCTGAGGTGGAAAAACAGGGTTAGAGAAAAGGTGGGGGAACAATGGAGAACTTCAATATTGTCATTTAACCGCGCGCAGCGCGGAAGCAAAATTCATATATGAATTTAAAGCAAGAAGAGTGAAGGAGTTTCTCTTTTGAGAAAAAAAATAAAGAATAAATAGAAAAAACACAAAGCTACCTTTCTTCCCTTTCCTTCCTTCCCTTTTCCTTTTCTCCTCTCCCTTTTTCCCTTCTTTTTTTTTCTTTTTGGGGACTTTTTTTTGGGGGGCGACCGCCCCCCCTGGCTACGCGCCTGGATATGGCCTTGATCAGAACACTAGAAACTTGAGAAATGTCATGAATAATTACGAGCGAGCCGAAATGTTTGCGTTTTTCCGTCAAAACATACAATTCTTCTCAATAGCTTGTTGGTAATGATTACATATTAGTTGATGATACATGTCCTTCTGCTCGTAAGTCTCATGATATGGCCTTGATCAAGAGACTAGAAACTTAAGGAATTTCATAACGAGCGAGCCGAAATTTTCGCGTTTTCCCGTCAAAACATACATTTCTTGTCAATAGTTTGTTAGTAAATCAAGTATTAGTCGATGCTACATGTCCTTCTATTCGTAACACTCATAATACGGCCTTGAACAGGAGACTAGATACTTATGGAATTTCATAAATTATTACGAGCGAGCGGAGCGAGCTAACCGACATTTTAGCGTTTTCCGTCATTTTGGTTTTCATATTGGTTAAACATATTTTGTAAGAAAACGTATGTCTTTGTCTTGGTTCACTTGTATTCATAAGTATACATCATGATAATCATGTATGGCCTTGTTAATGGCGATACCGTGATCATGTCGGCGACATGCGGAAATAAAAGATATAATAAAATGGAGCGAGCGAAGCGAGCGGAAATTTTTTCAGTGTTTTTCGTCGGAAACATGAGATTCTGTTCATTATTGCTGTCATATACATTATTGGGTAGGGGAACTGTCCGTAACCAGACCAAGGAGTTATCAGGCTCTTGCCCGATAACTCCTTGACCAGACCGACCTCTGGGGAGACAAGCAAGCAAAAAAAAAAAAAAAAAAAAAAAAAGGAAACGAAACGAAACGAAAAGGGGGGTTTGAACCCCCGAAACCCCCCCTTGCGTACGCGCCTGACGTGCATGTATATCTAAACACTTTAAAACGGCGCCAGCCCAGAACTACATGTAGGTCTTAAGTATCATTCCAAAATAGTATTGTCAATTAAAACAGTAAACACATACATTTTCTTCTAACAGGATTATCACTATAGGCACACCGTCACTTTAATTCTAATCTTTGTTAAATGTATTTAATTCTTGTCAAATATTATGTCTGTTTTTTTTTGTAGTATCATATCACTGATATGAATTACAATTTCAAGATTGAAATAACCTCTTTGTCAGAAAGACAAACCCAAATAAGTGAACTACCCTGCGGAGATTCAAACAATATAAGAAAGGCATCCAATTCAAATTATTGTTGATTGACTATTTAAATTTGATATGAATATTCTGTAGAGCGATCTACTGTACACACGTGCACCCTGACCTGAGCCTTGTGTACCACTGGGATCTAGATCTAACTTTACATACGGCAGCCCTCACCAATTCTAGCTTCCAACATTAACCCATTGCATGTACCATGTGGGGTTCGATTTATATTAACCAATCGCCTACATAAAACGTCATGATATCATATAAGTTAGTAGTCAACTGGTTAAACCTTGAACAATAAAAACTTCAATGGCATCAAAACTTCCCACAAATCAGGCGCGAGTTCAGCTGTGTAACCTCGATTTATCCATATAGTCTTTGCTTTCTAGTCCTTAAAAATATTAATTCATATTTTGTGCGGCGAGATATTTCGTAGTAGATCTAGATTTAATCTTGGATTAATAACTACAATATTCTTTTTTATCAAGATGGGGAAAGGATATAATTCAAGACGAAAGAACTGTCATAACATAAGCAGCATTTAAACGCTCACAATAAACACGGCCTCTATTACAGACTAGTGTATTGAGGGAGGCGGATTGCGAAGCGAATTGCTCATGAATAATTCATGATTCTTCAGTGGCCATCCTACGGTTTAAAAATTCGCGCGCCGCGTATGCTGCGAGCGAGCTATCGTTGTAGTTATCATGCTAGCTGCGCTATGTATCTGCCCGCAACAAGTGCGCATTTTGTGCGGTAAAAACAAAATAGGAGTTCTACCGATCGACGACGAAACATTTATTTACTAGTAATTTC
Source organism: Lytechinus variegatus (assembly GCF_018143015.1). Taxonomy (NCBI): domain Eukaryota; kingdom Metazoa; phylum Echinodermata; class Echinoidea; order Temnopleuroida; family Toxopneustidae; genus Lytechinus; species Lytechinus variegatus. The sequence goes on along the minus strand of NC_054745.1, from coordinate 28,576,735 downwards.
GCGATTTTGAGGAAACGTTAGAGGTCTACCGTAAGAAGATGGATGAAGGTGGCATGTGACGTTATGCGCTGGAAATTTGCTGCGACATTATGCGTTGCGACATGTGACGTTATGCGTTAGAAAAACTACGACATTATTCGTTGGTGCGACATTCTCGGTTGTAACAAACCCTACCCCCCCCCCCAACACACACACACACACACACGCACCACAAAAAGAATTATAATGATGATTATATAATAATGACGATGATGAATGAATGAAATTGATTTTAAAAAAAAGATAAACCACCAAAACATAAACAACCCCACCCTAACAAATATATATCTTTAAATAAAATAAAAACAACACGATAAGAACCGACAACGTAGGCCCTGAAGTTCACTCAAATTTACCGGCTAGAATAATTAATCGTCTCACAGCAATAGGCCTAATAAAAATGAATTGATAAGATAGTCCAATGAATGGTATATTGCCAATTCGTCAACTGCCAAAGCTCGTTCAATCACCACATGGTCTACTTTCGTTTACTCTGATGCCATCCCGTTCATCAACATTTTGTCTAACAACCTTTTGGTCACATTATCACTTCCTCTATTTCGTCTCATAACCATTTGGTCTAATATTCGTTTTATTTTCATTCATTTCGTCCAATTAACACTTGGTCTAATGAGACCAAATGGTATACTATTGGACCAACTGGTTATTAGACGAAACGGTGAGTGAACGAAATTGCATGCTTATGCCGTGTGGATATTTGACGAACGAATGGTAGATATGTAGACGAGTTGGCATTTGGACGAATTGGCAGTGGACCAAATGAAATAAACCCAATGATTATAAAATGAAGAAAGCTTATGAGGTACAAAATAGCTCATGAGTTGTGGATGTCTTTGTTTTGCATGTGACGAGAGAAGGGGTAAAATGACAACTGAAAAGTAAGCTATATCTGTGACCTAACGCTAGCTGGTTTATTACTCAGCCGTAGTCTCTCTTACAAGGCCCGTTGACAACAGATGAGCAGCCAACACTTCGAAAATTCGGAACCAGGACGAACGGTCATTTTCCTTCATAGCCGATTTTCACATGGCGAAATCAAAGTGTTCTGCATTTATTAAAGAAATGCCTGGAAAGGAAGGAGGAAAAATAAAAGTAGAGTTGGAAAGGTGATAATTATATGTGATATTGTGTTAAAATTTATCGTATGGGCCTTTTCATGTATGTTAGCCCTTTTTAATATTCATGAAGGCGTATTATTTTCCTACAATCTCCTGCCAAAAATACATTCATCTGTTTTTTAATACAACGTTGGACATTATATAATTGTGCTAAAAAGGAAAGTTCGTCCCGACACCCAGTTGGTTTTGATCAGGGGCGGATCCAGGATTTTCAAAAAGGGCGCCGGGGAGCACATTTTCCCGAGGAAAAATTGGACAAGCAAAAAAAAAGTCTTCACTGGGGGCACCTGCCGGCTCCCCCCCCCCCCCCCTCCCTGGAACAGCCTGTGGTTTTGATAAAAAGTATAATAATTGGAGAAAAATATTGATCAAATTCATCAGAAAATAATGAGTTTTTAACAAGCTTTGAAAACGTAATTTTGTGACGTACTTTTCCCGAGCAGCTGCTTCATATCCATGTTATGTGACAATTACAAAAATCCCACATTTTAATGGTTTAATTAAAATGATCTTCAATATTTAATATTCTCTCCGTGGACTTTGTACCATGTCGATACAAGCTAATAAAAATCTCAAATAGTGTCTATGTGTGCATGTGCAATGTGGTGATGAAAGTGTGACAGCTG